>NC_134693.1:59620450-59852950 GCF_050947455.1 Rhinoderma darwinii
TACAGGATACTGATAGGTAACGGACTCAGGGTACAGGATACCAACAGGTAACAGACTCAGGATACAGGATATGGAACCTTCGCAGGATAACACTAGGTTTGTCCAACTTTGCTCAGGCACTGGGGCAAGGGGCTGGGTCACTTATAATGTCCTGGGTGTCCAGGAATAGGCTGGGAACACTTTTACTGGTGTAAGCGCTGGCCCTTTAAGAAACGGCAGGAATGTGCACGCACGCCACGGGCACTGTACAGCAGAGGAAGCAGGGAGCAGAGCGCAGAGGAGGCAATTTAAAATTATATATATATATGGCATTTTGTATTTTCAGCGATAGCAGTGTGGTGTTGCAATGGTTTCTTGCTCAGAATAACAGTGGGAGAAGGAAAGTCTAAGAGTTAGGAGTATCCCTGAAATAGTTCTTACTCCTGAGGTATCGGAGGTTACCAACGCTATACTGCGTTCAGTATTGGTTCAGACTTCACAATGGATCTATCAGTCAAAAGAGCCCATAGAGCACTAAGGCCTAAGCCTAAGGAAAGGAAACACCCTCTCCAGCAACATAATTTGTTGCATAGTGCAGTTCCTCCTTAACCCCTTCCCTCTGCAGCTATTTTTCGGTTTATCAATTTCGCTTTTTCCTCCCCACATTCCAATAGCCATAACTCTTTTATTTTTCTGTCAATTGAGCGTTGTGAGGACTTGTTTTTTTGTGGGGCAAACTGATGTTTTTATTGAAAACATTTTGGAGTACATAAGACTTTTTGATACATTTTTATTGAATTTTTTTGTGGGAGATTTGTTTTTTATCGCATTCACTGTGCAGGTTAAATAATGTTACATTGCAATAGTTCAGGATGCGGTGTTACCACTTATGTGTTTTATTTTTTTTTACATATCTTTGGAAGGAAATGGGGAAAGGTTTTTTTTCACATTTAATATTTAAAAATTCTTTGATATATAAAAAAAAGCTCTTTATTTATTTGTTTTATATTAGTCCCCCTAGGGAAGTTGAAGTAAGGATCGTTGGAGCGCTTGCACGATATACTACATGTCACATTGATTTCGTGGACCCACTGGGCCATACCGCTTTGGCGGTATGGCAGCTGGCCGACAGGGCGCAGGTTACAGTTTATAGTTCATATAGGGCACCAGTGGCATCTCGGACAGTAGCAAGGCAGGCTCGGCAGGGACTAGGCAGCAGGTAGACGTCAGGCGTGGTGTAGCAGGACAGGCGTGGTATACAGCACAACACAACTTCATCTCAGCATGGCACTTGACCAGGATAGCACGGGATACAGGATACAGGATACAGGAGCAGGGAACACTGGGAACTGGGAAACACTAGGAGACCATTTGCATAGACAAACTTAGGGTACGACAACAATGATCAGGCGTGGGAGGAAGGGGCTGAGCCCTTCTTATAGTCCAGGGTGCTATGGGCTAATTAACATAAACACCCTACGGGACCTGGCCGAGGTGAGCGGAAGTGAGCGCTGGCGTCTCCTGAGGAGGAGACTGGGGCCAGCGCTCGCAGATCCATGGCTGCGGGCATCAGGAGGTGAGTGAGCCTGATGTCCCGCGGCCATGGGCATGACAGTATCCCCCCTCTTACACCCCATCTTCTTGGGGCCAGAGCGAAAGAGAAACTTCTTCACAAGGGTAGGATCATTGAGGTTCTCCTCTGGCTCCCAAGACCTCTATTCAGGACCAAACCCCCTCCAATCCACCAAATAAAAAGTATTTCCTCTTACTTTCTTGGTGTCCAAGATCTCCTTAACTTCGAAGAGGTGTCTGAAGGGCCGCTGGAGGCAACCGCAGGGCTAGGAGTCTAGGTAAAGCGGTTCAGAATCACCGGTTTCAGGAGGAAGACATGGAAGTTGGGAATCTTGAGGGTAGGAGGCAGCCAAAGCTTGTAGGCGACAGGGTTGATCTGCTGCAGGATCTAGAAGGGTCAGAGGAACCTGGGAGCAAATTTGTAAGATGGCACCCTCAGTCGGATATTCCTGGAGGACAGCCAGACCTGCATGCCAGAGAGAAACTGAGGCAGTTATCTTCTCTTAGTGTCCACTTTCTGTTTCATGCGGTCAACTGCCAGCAGGATGGAGGATCGAGTCTGCTGCCAGATCTGCAAAGAGTCCCTAAAAGCAGTGTCAGCAGCTGGTACCTCGGACGTATCAGGCACCAGGAGAGGAATTTGTGGGTGTTGGCCATAGACAATTAAGAACGGTGTCTTCCTTGTGGACATCGCTGGTATGATTATTGTAAGAAAATTCAACCCATGGGAGCAACTGCACTCAGTCATCATGCTGCTTGGAGATGAAATGGCGTAGGTAGTTCTCCAAGATCTGATTCATCCTCTTGACCTGACCATTGGACTGAGGATGGTAGGCTGAGGAAAAGTCCAACTTTACACCTAGGATTCCGCAGAGGGCTCTCCAGAACTTCGAGGTGAACTGAACCCCCCAATCAGACACAATATGCTGCAGCAAACCGTGCAGGCGGAAGATGTGTTGGATGAAAAGCTTGGCCAGTTGAAGAGCAGAAGGAAGACTGGTCAGAGGAACGAAGTGGGCCATCTTCAAAAATCGGTCCACCCCCACCCAGACAGTACTGCATCCCGCAGAGAGAGGCAGGTCAGTGATAAAGTCCATAGCTATATGCTGCCAGGGAGCATCGGGCACAGGCAATGGCTGCAGCAGTCCAGCAGGTCTGGAGTGAGCGACCTTGTTAGTTCCACACACTGATCAGGAAGACAAAAAGTCCATAATGTCTTTGGGCAGCGTGGGCCACAAGAAATGAAGGGGAATCAGATCTCGGGTCTTATGGGTACCCGCATGACATGCCAGTCTAGAGGAGAGTCCCCAGTGGAGGATTCCCCCTCTGTCAGCCAGGTGCACAAAATTCCTCCCTGGAGGAATGTCCCCAACTTGCAGGGGGTTGACAGAGACAATGCAAGACGGATCAAAAATGTTCTGTGGAATCTTCATGGTGTCTTCTGTTTCAAAAGACCTGGACAGGGCATCGACCCTCACATTTTTGTCAGCCGGGCGATAATGGAGCTCAAACTGGAACCTGGTAAAGAACAGCGACTACCTGGCCTGACAAGGATTCAGTCGTTGGGCCATCTGGAGATAAGTGAGGTTCTTTTGGTCTGTAAAAATTAGGATAGGACGAGCTGCGCCCTCAAGTAGATGTCTCCACTCCTCCAGAGCCAATTTGATGACCAGTAACTCCCGATCCTCAATCGAGTACTTATCCACATACCATTGACTTGCCCTTGGGACCTCTCTGGAACAGGAGTGCACCAGCACCAACAGAGGAGGCGTCCACCTCCAACGAGAACTGTAGGGAAACATCTGGATGATGGAGGATAGAGACTGACGTGAAGGCATTCTTCAGGCTTTTGAATGTGCACTCTGCCTGAGGAGTCCACACCTTGGCATTCATGCCCTTCTTGGTGAGGTTAGAGATGGGAGAAGTCAGTGAGGAGAAGTTTGGGATGAACTGTCTGTAAAAATTGGCGAATCCCAGAAACCGCTGTATGGCCCTCAAGCCTTGAGGGCGTGGCCATTCCAGGACGGACTTTACCTTTTCAGGATCCACCTCGAGACCTCGATCCAGGAAGGGTAGAGCATCTTTCTCAAACACGCACTTCTCTAACTTAGCATACAGATTATTCTCCCTTAACCGCAGCAAAACTTGACGGACATGTCTCTGATGCGTCAAAGGATCTGGAGAAAAAATCAAGATGTCATCAAAATAGACCACAACACAAACATAGAGGAGGTCACGGAAGATGTCATTAACAAACTCATGGAAGACCGCGGGAGCATTACACAGGCCGAAGGGCATTAATAGGTATTCATAGTGTTCATCACGGGTGTTGAATGCAGTCTTCCATTGGTCACCCCGGCGAATCCGGATTAGGGTGTAAACCCCACGCAGGTCTAGTTAGGAAAAAATCTTGGCACCACGTATACGATCAAACAGTGAGAACAGTGGCAACGGATACTTATTTTTCACCGTGATCCGGTTGAGACCCCGGTAGTCGACACAGGGACGTAGAGAGTCATCCTTATTCTTGACGAAGAAGAACCCGGCTCTTTCCGGAGAGGAAGATTTCCGTATGAAGCCCCTCTCCAAGTTCTCATTAACATAGGCGGACATGGACTGAGTCTCTGGTAAGCAGAAAAGATATACCCTACCACGGGGAAGGGATGCACCAGGAATCAGCTCAATAGGACAGTCAAACGTCCAGTGTGGGGGCAGCGTCTCTGCCTCCCTCTTGCTGAAGACATCCGAAAATGCAGCATAATGACCAGCAATCCTGCCAATGACTGAGGCAGAGGAGGCTGAGCCGAACGAATCTGTCCCAGGCAATGGTTGTGACACTCGGGACCCCACTGGAGAACCTTTCCAGAGTTCCAGTCCAGGACTGGGGCATGTAATCGGAGCCAAGCCAGGCCCAGCAGCACGGGGTTAACGGCCTTGGACAAGACAAAGAATGATAACAGCTCGGAGTGGAGGGCTCCGACTTGGAGCCTCAGTGGGTGGGTAACAGCAATAACTGGATCTGGCAGAGGTAGTCCATTCACAGATGCAACCATCAATGGACTCTCCGGAGGGGTAGTGGGTAACTGACGAAGATCCACCAGGTCTCTACAAATGAAATTAGCAGCGGATCCAGAGTCCAGATATGCAGAGACCTGATGCGTTCTCTCGCCGGACACTATGGTCACTGGTATGGACAATTTAGACAGAAGTCCTTTGTTATCCAAGGTTGTCTCTCCTAGCAACCCTAGGCTTTGGGACTTTAGGGGACACAGACGCACAAGATGGCCTCCGAGGCCGCTATATATACAGAGTCCTGAAGTGCGTTTGCGTTGTTTCTCCTGGTTGGATAGCAAACACTGGTCCATCCTCACAGACTCCTTAGGAGGATGGGCACCTGAGGACAGCAGAGGTTGCAGCAAGGGTAGGACCGGACTAGGAAAGCCTCCCTCCCGACGAGCCTCTTGGAGCCGTTCTAAGATTCTCATATCAATCCGGGCAGACAGAAGGATGAGGTCATCCAGGGTTGACGGTAGATCTCAAGTGGCAAGTTCGTCCTTAATTTTAGGAGACAGACCCTGCCAGAATGTAGCCACCAGGGCCCTATTGTTCCACAACAGTTCTCCCGCCAGGGTGTGGAAGTGGATGGCGTACTCGCTCACGGCGGTGTCTCCTTGGCGTAGGTTTAGCAAGGAAGTCGTTGCAGATGAGACAAATCCAGCCTCCTCAAACACCATGCGAAAAATCCGGAGGAAGCCCTGGAAGTCACGAGTCTCTGGTCCTTGTCTCTCCCAGATAGGATTCACCCATGCAAGAGCCTTGCCAGTTAGGAGAGAGATGATGAAAGCGACCCTTGCGCCATCAGACGCAAATGTCCTTGCATACAGGCTGAAGTGGATCTGGCATTGGTTCAAAAATCCACGACAGGTACTTGCGTCTCCATCATAGCGGTCAGGAAGTGGCAAAGAAAAAAAGGGGATCAACACTGCCAGGAGGTGTAGTAGGAAGAACGGCAGCTTGTGCTTCCTGACGATGTGCGAGAATGTTCAAGACCGGGAGAAGTTGGTCCTGTCAAGACGGGAGGTCCAGCATATCCGTCCGCATCTCTTGTGACGTCATCTTGGTCTTGGATCGACGAGCGGGGTCCATGGCCTGAGCGTACTGTCACATAGGATTCGAGGACGAAGCAGATCGCGGCATTCAAAGCTAAAGTCAGAAGGGGTCTCCCCTTTGATCGCGTCACAGGAAATCCCTGTGACGCAATCATTGGCTATACCTGGTATGGCTGTCCATTGAAGGACCCCAGCTCTGTCTGACCATATTTCCTGTTGTTAGGGCATACATAGGTAGGCCCTAACAACTGCCTGTGTTCAATCAGTATTGTACAAAATAAAAAAATAAAAACCACTGTTGTTATCTGCATTACAGCGCCGATCAGATTATGTAGGAAATAGGGCACTTATAATCTGGTGACAGAGCCTCTTCTAGGTCCTTTTACACTGGCCCATTTTGGCCGATTAACTAGTTTATCGGTGCTCGTTTGCTTCTTTCACAAGGAGCTATGTATGGGGATGAGCGCATGTTACTACGATCGCTCATACCCATAAATTTCTATCATGTCGACAGCAGGTCAGCCGATTTACAGAAGGAGATGTGCTGTCGACTACAATAATATTTAAGGCTGCCGATACGATACGATCAGCCGATGAATGAGCATTTGCTCTTGCATCAGCTGATCGATACCCTGTTTATACAGGAAATTGATCAGGAACGAGCAATCTATGGACGCTCGTTTGCCCGATAATGCCCCGTGTAAAAAGACCCTTACCCCTTCTATAATAATCAAGAGATAAAGATCAGAGACAGATTGATAACAGCCAGTGTGAGTAGCATGACCACTTCAGTTCAAATAGCAAATTTTTAGCTAAATTCTTATCAATACAAAATTTATCTACTAGGCTCCTTACATATATTCTAGGAAATGATGGCCTTTGTCCCATCCAAATAATATGTACTGATTCCATTATCATACGTATCATGAATAATACTTTACAGGGCAAGAGTAGACATATATATATATATATATATATATATATATATATATATATATATATTTATTTATTTATTTTAACATATGGTGCTTTCAACTTATTTTTGTTTTAGCCTATTGTATTCAAAGTGGAAAAAAAGCTATTTAAATCTTAAAAATGCAACACGATGTCATGTAAGGGATGAATGTTGTTAGATATAGTTTCCTTATCTTAAATTTGACTTTCTCTAACATAATATCTTATTGAGTTAGTCCTAAGGGCCAGATGTTACACTGTGAATAACCCTTCTTCACGTATTTGCATTTTAGTCTTGCAGAATAACTCACATTATAAGAAAGCAACTCAGATTCTCTACATTAAACAATATTAAAGTTCTTTGAGTTCATAAGTTTGTGGCCATAGACTGTCATACGGCAGTATGCTTATTATATCTAATTTTACTAAAGGTACAAAAGGTACAGAACACCATTATCTTTGAAAGAAAAGACATGTTAGACAGGTGTTCTTCACCACAATGTACCCGATTATGTATTCAGGTGTGAAATATTAGACTAACTGAAGCATTAAATATTTGAAATCATGAAGTATAATGAAAATGGAAGCTTTCAGAACAGGTGCTTCATTTCTTTTAATTACAGAACAGCTTACACATTTTCTGAGAAGAAATCACATCAGATTCAGCATTTTCATCAATGTAAGAATAAGTGCTCATTGAGAAATGTACTCAAGAAATCATAACGGATTGTGTAAGCCATTTAAATCTAAATTGGAAACAAACATATTTTATTTGATATTTGCAACTAATATGGTGAAAACTGATCATTTGATGGATTACAGGATTATGTGATTGCATACAGTAATATTCTGATTATCTGACATGCTTGGGACCACTGAATTACTGGAAGTCTGGATATCGAGTAGATATAGCATACGTGTTAATACTTTTCGATGACCCACATCACTAATGCCCCTCGCAGAGATCATGAATAAAAAATATTCCTTGAATGCTAATTCATTCTGATTCTTGCTCAAGCCTACCACTGCAATTCCAGCCCTCCATACATGTATACACAGTGAAGTGTTAAATATCCCATTAAATATTTGATTGTCCAGACTTATCATGGATTTCCCTTTTATCACCAGCGTAACCACTAAAAATGTTTGCCACTACTTTGCGATGTTCTGGACTTCAAAACTCAGCACTTTTTCCTGAACTTGCTGAACCAAGAAGGACAACAAGGACAACAATTTCTAGTCAAGTACATGTACACAAGAATTCAATGAGTAATCAAAGAAGAGCAAATGTTACTACAATAATAAGCATACACAGAGGCGTAGCTAGGTTCTCCAGCACCCGGGGCAAAGATTCAGTTTGGCACCCCCCCCCAACCTCTTTCCCAACATATCCTTCCCCCTCACCATGTTTGTTTTCTCTACCAATCAATGACGTGTCATTTCTTTTCCACATTTCTTTTTATGTAACTCGAGCATAAAAACATTTGCACATTTTACAAGCAATATTGTTCTATACACAACACCAGAACCAAGCTCATTAGATATATACAACACCAGAGCAAAGCCCAGTACATTAATATAACACCAGCACAAATACAACTCAATTTAGTGCAACCCCTGCCGTATAGGTTTTGTACGGTGTAAAACTACAGCAGCCAGCCTGGCACGAACAATGGTAAGGATATGCTGGGAGTTGCTGTTTCACAAAAAATAAATCATATCATAAGCATCTCGCTGCAGATCATACAGTGACTACAGTGCTGATTAGAGGCAGAATAAACATTTACATTAAATTAAGTGACTCACCGGTGACGTCTCAGATTCTAGTTCTTTTTCTCCATCCGGTCCAGACCTCTATGATGACTTCTCCCGGTCACAGCCCATTTCTGCAGTTTGCCGCTCAAATGTCTTCAGCTTCTCACTTTTCCAACATTTCTACACCTTTAAATAAAGATAAAGTTCTCATTATACCACACACTACGCCCCTAAATATAATAGCAACATACACTGCACCTCTAATTATAATATCACCATACACCGTGTCCCATACACAAACACTGTGTCCCCTGTAGATAGTGCCCCCGATATAGCCCACCCCTGTATATAGTGTCCCACAAATAGCTCCCCCTATATTGCTCCACAGATAGCCCACCCCTGTTTATAGCCTCCCTGTAGATATAGCCCACCCCTGTATATAGTGCTCCACATATAGTCCACCCCTGTATATAGTGCTCCACATATAGTCCACCCCTGTATATAGTGCTCCACAGATAGCCCACCCCTGTATATAGCCCCCCTTAATATATAGCCCACCCCTGTATATAGTGCTCCATAGATAGCCCACCCCTGTATATAGCCCCCCTGTAGATATAGCCCATCCCTGTATATAGTGCTCCATAGATAGCCCACCCATGTATACAGCCCCCCTGTAGATATAGCCCACCCCTGTATATAGTGCTCCATAGATAGCCCACCCCTGTATATAGCCCACTCCTGTATATAGACCCCCGGTAGATATAGCCCACCCCTGTATATGGTGCTCCATAGATAGCCCACCCCTGTATATAGACCCCCTGTAGATATAGCCCACCCCTGTATATGGTGCTCCATAGATAGCCCACCCCAGTACATAGTCCACCTGTAGATAGAGCCCCCCGTAGATAAAGCCCCCCTGTAGATAAAGCCCCCACATAGATAAAGCCCTCCTGTAGATAAAGCCTCCCTGTAGATAAAGCCCCCCTGTAGATAAAGCCCCCCCCCCATAGTTAAAGCCCCCCTGTAGATAAAGTCACACACTTTTTTATTACAATAAAATAACAAACTATTCAAACTCGCCTTAATCTCACTCCCATGCTGGCCGGCAGCAATGGAGACCTGCTCTCTTCTGCACAGGTCTCCTGGGAGTTTAACGAAGCATCTATGAAAGGCACTGATTGGCTGGGCAGGATGACTTTCCCTGTCAGTCAGCGCCTTTCATCGATGGAAGCGCAATACCGCTTCACTCGTACAAAAGAGCTGAATGGCAAGGCACGGAACGTACCCAGCCATTCATTGCTTCTAATTGTACCTGTGTCCTATGGGCACAGCTACAATTATAGTGCAGGAGGAGGTGGCGCTGGCGCCCCCCTCTAAGTTGCGGCCAGGGCACATGCCCTGCCTGCCCCCCCCCCCTAGCTACGCCCCTGAGCATACATAAGGCTGCATGAAGTAGAAGGCACAAGGTAATGTATGGCAGCTGGAAGATATTGAGTGAACGGCAAATACTGGATAATAGACAAAACACATGAGGCATAACAGTAAGGGTATGTTCACACAGCTTAGCAAAATACGTCTGAAAATACGGAGCTGTTTTCAGGCGTAAACGGCTCCTGATTTTCAGACGTTTTTGTAACTACTCGCGTGTTTCGCTGCGTATTTTACGGATGTTATTGGAGCTGTTTTTCAATGGAGTCAATGAAAAACGGCTCCAAAAACGTCCCAAGAAGTGACATGCACTTCTTTTTCGCGGGCGTCTTTTTACGTGCCGTCTTTTGACAGCGACGCGTAAAATAACACCTCGTGTGAACAGAACATTGTAAAACCCATTGAAAGCAATGGGCAGATGTTTATAGGCGTAATGGAGCCATTTTTTCAGGCGTAATTCGAGGCGTAAAATGCCCGAATTACGTCTGAAAACACTGCGTGTAAACATGCCCTAAAAGGTAACAGAAGTGCAGATCTTCACAGAAGTACAAAACAGACCGCAGATGACACTTCTGATGCCAGAATAATTTTTAAATGGAATAGGATAATTATTTTTTCATCATTAGAAATGAGTTGTTTAGAGGTTTACTGATCATTTGGTGACCATGGAGTATTTCCTATGCAAACCCCTGGATGGCTCAGTTATCATATTGTCACTGTGTGATCCAATTAACAGTAATAGTATTCCCTATACTGACTCCCAAGTGGCTCATGACAGTCAAAGTCATGGTAAACTAGAAAAATCATCAAAATTCAGATTTTCTGGAAGATTGGAATTGCGCTGAAGATGGACGTATAATTCCAACTTCCGGAGCAGTGGGAGTTACATAGCAACATTCCACGCCCTAAACACAACAATTCTGCCACTAAAATTAAGTGACTAGCTGCCTCCTCATCCAGCCTCAAATCCAAGAATACCCAGGAAATTCTTCAATCTGGACCACTTGCATGATGACGCCGGACCACACAGCTCTCTATAGCTATATATACATATAATCACAAAACCAAATAAAAATTAAAAATGTCTGCATAAAAAGAGTAAAAATAGGACTCCAAAATATGCATACATAAAGCATACATAAAGAATATTCCCGATTGGTATTGTTTGTGCTTTATGTATGCATATTTTGGAGTCCTATTTTTACTCTTTTTATGCAGACATTTTTAATTTTTATTTGGTTTTGTGATTATATGTATATTATATGGTAATTTGCCTCTCTTTTTATATGTCCTTAGATACATACGGATGTGTCAAGCACTATGAAGGATTGCGGAGAGCAGCAGAGGTCTAGCTTTAGGATTATTATGGCCCATATGAAATTGTTGACTCACTTTTTTCTATATCCAGCCTTGATCTTAGCACTATAGTATACCTATTATGCATACATTTATAGATAATTACATTTATTCTGGAGTATGGTTCTTATTATATTGTAGGTTTGCCATTTTTTTTTTCATTGATGAGCATGTCCTTAACAGTAATATATTGTCTAGGATATATATGCCATATATCAATTTTTTCTTCTTTTTGAAACATCTAATGTATTTGACATTTATGCCGGGGATCATCAATGTATATCTATGATGGTGTGCCTATCAATCCCATATGTGACTATGGGATATGTGATAGATATATATATATATATACAAAAAAATTGCTGTATTTTTAAATTCATGCCCACTGACATTGATGATCTCTCTACATCCCGATTTGTGCAATATTTGTCCATCTATTACCCTCCAGATAGCCTATAAGACTCAATTGTATATATCTAATCTATTCTATTTTTTCGCTACTCGCGCCTGCGCAATGAGATTGGAACGCAAGCTCCATCCCTGCGCATGCGCGGTAGCGATTGCGTTCCATGATGCGCTTCACCGGATTTGATATCCGGCTTTGACGCCATCTTGGAGCATGCACAGTGTATGCGCGCGAACTCCACACGCTGGGCATATGAAGAGAGTTCAAAACTGTAAGTTTATTGAATTAAATTAATCATTAATTAGCCTCTGCTGTCCTCCTAATTGATCCTATTACACTGAGTTTTCACTATTTATGATATGTATAAATCATGTCTTCAAATCCATTGTCGTCTATTAATAGTGTTTTGAAGACTCATTGCTGCACTGTCTGTATAAAATTTATAATACACTGTGATATTCACATTTTTTGTATTTTATGAGAATTGTACTGTCAATTTGTTTGATTGCCAGTTGATGTACGTCCTCCTTATATATACTTGGCACTTTTGTAAGTTTGTCATGGCTTGAGAAAGGTTCCTGTTGAACCGAAACGTTGCTGTCTTTTTTGAGGTGAATAAATCCACTTTGCTTGCATCTGTCTTGAAGTCCTGGTGCCGTCACTGCTTTCTACATTTTCTTCTATATATATATACATATAGATAGATAGATAGATAGATAGATAGATAGATAGATAGATAGATAGATAGATAGATAGATAGATAGATAGATAGATAGACAGACAGACAGACAGACAGACAGACAGACAGACAGACAGACAGACAGAAAGACAGACAGACAGACAGATAGATAGATAGATAGATAGATAGATAGATAGATAGATAGATAGATAGATAGATAGATAGATAGATAGATAGATAGATAGATAGATAGATAGATCTAATAAAAACACATCCCTTTACACATAGCAGCAATTCTTCTCCAGGATCTAGACCTGCGGAAGAAGAGCAGTTAAACCAATATAAATCTATTCATTTAAAGAGACGGTAGAATCTTCACTGGGCAGGCGCTGCTTCACACTCTTACATCTAAACCGTTATATCATATTTATATCTAGTTAATGTACATTTTAGGCCCAGGAATGATTTTTCTTATCAAAATAAACAGTGTGGATATTCCCAAAATAGGAGTGGATCTGTATCTATTGAGTGCTATGCATGGATTGCTTAGTTAATTGATTTTCACATTCCCACTGATTTGCTGAATGTTTATTTGTCAATTCATGAAATGCAAATGATGTCCAACACTTGGAAAGTATACTGCTTGTGAATGAGAATTAAGTCCAAGGAGACATTTTATGCATTTAAAATGAGCAGGATGTATTTAGATGGACAGTCTAATCTTTTTCTGCATAGTAAAATGTGAGAAGATCCAAACAGTAATTATGCTTACATGACAGAAGTATTATTGGTAAATGTATATATATATATATATATATATATATATATATATATATAAACAAAATAAATCCCACAGCACTCCGATGGTTCCAAAAGGTATGTGATTTACTCAGTCAACAGCTGCAACGTTTCCGTGCTGCTATAGGACCTTTTTCATGCTTATAGCAGGACGGAAACGTTGCAGTTGTTGACTGAATAAATCACATACTTTTTGGAACCATCGGAGTGCTGTGGGATTTCTTTCGTTTATGTTTTATAATCCACGGATCTGGATTACCTGCTTGCACCCATTACCATGTTTGAATCTGTCGCAGAGTGCTGCTTATCTCTACATATATATATATATATATATATATATATATATATATATATATATATATATATATATAGATAGATAGATAGATAGAAAATAAGTAGAGAATCTCACAATTAGAGATGAGCGAACCGGGACAACTGAACCCGGTTTCGGTCCGAACATCGTAAAAAGTTTTGTTCGCAGCGAATCCGAACTTCACCGGATTCGGACGAACACGTTTTGACAGAACCCGGCTTATGAGTCAGGAGATAGTCACTGTCCAGGGTGCTGAAAGAGATAAGCGATCGGCAGTAACTGTTTCAGCACCCTGGACAGTGACTTCCGATCACAAGATACATCAACGTGTAAAAAAAAATAGAAGTTCCTACTTAGCGATAACTCTGTGCTTCTTCCTCCAGTCCGACCTCCCGGGATGACGATTCAGTCCAAGTGACCGCTGCAGCCAATCACAGGCCGATCACAGGCTGCAGCCAATCACAGGCCAATCCCAGGCTGCAGCGGTTACATGGACTGTCGCGTCATCCAGGGAGGTCGGGCTGGATGCCAAAAGAGGGACGCGTCACCAAGGCAACGGTGACGCGTCCCTCTCTTGACATCCAGCCCGACAACCCTGGATGACGCGACAGTCCATGTGACCGCTGCAGCATGTGATTGGCCTGTGATTGGCTGCAGTGGTCACATTGGCTGAAACATCATCCAGGGATGTCGGGCCGGATGTCGAGAGGGACGCGTCACCAAGTCAACGGCCGGGAGGCCGGACTGGAGGAAGAAGCAGGAAGTTCTCGGTAAGTACGAACGTCTTTTTCTTTTTTTTTTACAGTTTGCTCTATATTGTGATTGGAATTCACTGTCCAGGGTGCTGAAAGAGTTACTGCCGATCAGTTAACTCTTTCAGCACCCTGGACAGTGACTATTTACTGACGTCGCCTAGCAATGCTGCCGTAATGCTTGGTGCACACATGTAGCCACCCGTCATTACGGGAGCTCCATACATGATTTATTATGGGCTTTCTTGAATTACAGGTTCGGTCCGAACTAGTTTGGTCCGAATCGAACCTTTTCAAGAAATTCGGCGAACCAGCCGAACCGAATTTATCATAAGTTAGCTCATCTCTACTCACAATGATTGTAAGGCCTCGTTTACACAAGCGTGATATACGTGCGTGCGACGTGCGTGCTTTTCACGCGTATCGTATGCACCTATATTAGTCTATGGGGGCATGCAGACAGTCCGTGAGTTTTGCTCAGCGTGAGTCCGCTGAAAAAAACTCACGACATGTCCTATCTTTGTGCGCTGTTCGCATCATACGCTGATGACACACGGAGCTGTTAAGTGCCTTTTGCGCACGCAAAACACCGCATTTTTTGCGTGCGCCAAACGCACACGCTCGTGAAAATCAGTCCTAAGTTTGTATAATTGTGGAAATATTGTTTTACCAAACAAAAAAGAACTGGAAAAATCTTAAATAATTATGCGACAGCAAGGGCACAAGTTATTTGATATGAATTGTTTTTTAATATTATTAAATAACTTAAAAAATAAGAAATAAAAAACATAAGACCGTAAGGCCAGATCAGACATACAGTTTTCTTGCAGTTTTTGTTGAAGTTTTTGGCTTAGTTTTTTGAGCCAAACACAGGAGTGGACACAAAAGATAGGAGATGCATCAGTCTCTTCCTTATACCTTTCTTTCCTTTTGGATCCACTTTTGGTAGTGGCTCGAAAAGCTGAACCAAAAACTGCCAGAAAACTGTTTAAAAACTGTGTGCCTGCTCCTGGCCAAAGGATCTGTTCACATTAACATGTTTTCCTTTCTGCCAGGGGTTTCATCATGAGTGTGACAGCAAAAATAGCTCACTATGCTATTTGTGTCTTTAAAATACTAGAACCCTAAAGGAAACCTGATGTACCCAATTATAAGTCGATAGGATCTTTCAGGATTCGTTGGGATCAGTTTGAAAATGTATCTGGCATATCTGTCATGATTCTGTTACGAACCTGAAGTCAAGGCACTAGTGTGAATAGAGACCTAAGGGTCATGGGATGCATAATTTTCTGTAGGGGAAAAATCCGCTACGGAAATATACAACATGTATTCCTATGTGTGGAAGAAAAATCTGCGACACATACATGGTTTAAATTTCTGTGCAGAATTTTTCTGATGTGGAAATAGATTCTGCAGCATTTGTATGTTTTGCGTATTTTGGATGTCAAATTGCATCAAAGAATTCAATGCTATGTGAAATTCCACACTGAAATATAAAATTCAAATCTTCAGCAAATTTGCCACAACATCCGCAAAAGTGATTCCACTGTGCAATTTGCTGCAGAATTAGGGTATGTTCACACACTTAACAAAAAACGTCTGAAAATACGGAGCTGTTTTGAGCAACTCGCGTTTTTCGCTGCATTTTCGCAGCATTTTTTACGGCCGTTTTTGGAGCTGTTTTCATTGGAGTCTATGAGAAAACGGCTCCAAAATCATCCCACGAAGTGTCCTGCACTTCTTTTAACGAGGCTGTAATTTTACGCGCCATCTTTTGACAGCGACATGTAAAATGACAGGTCGTCGGCACAGTACATCGTAAAGCCCATTGAAAGTAATGCCAGATGTTTGCCGATGTATTGGAGCCGTTTTTTCAGATGTAATTTGAGGCGTAAAACGCCTCCATTACGCCTGAAGATAGGTTGTGTGAACCCAGCCTTAGGGTATGTGCACACGGTAGCAGGCTTTTACGTGTGAAATGACAGACTGTTTTCAGGAGAAAACAGCTGCCTCGTTTCAGCCGTAAAAGCTTCTCCTCGCATTTTGCGAGGCTTCTCTGACAGCCGTAAATTTTGAGCTGTGCTTCATTGAGTTCAATGAAGAACGGCTCAAATTACGTCTGAAAGAAGTGCCCTGCACTTCTATTGACGAGGCTGTATTTTTACGCGTCGTCGTTTGACAGCTGTCAAACGACGACGCGTAAATGACAGGTTGTCTCCACAGTACGTCGGCAAACCCATTCAAATGAATGGGCAGATGTTTCCCTACGTATTGTGAACCCAGGCTTACTGTTGAACGCTCAGCTAGGCTGTATCCAGAACTCCTATTCACTGCTGTGGGAGTTACAGAAACAGTATAGCTCAGAGAGCTCTGCTCTATCCATACTTCTGGTCACCTCATAAATCAGCGACAGCGAGACAAGGCAGAATGAGGGTCGGGGGCCCCATTCTAGAGATAGGAGTGGATCACATATAATCCCACCTCTGGGACCCATTTGCCTATAATCTATCTATCTATCTAGAAGAACAAATATATCCAGCAGCACCGGTGTATGGTGGGTGCAAATCCTCAGGAACAGACCACGCTCCAAACTTGATAATATTCAAAAAATAGGCAGCACTCCGCAGTAAATGTGAAAAAAAGGGTACTTTTATTGCCCCCTGTGCAACGTTTCAGCGCTGTCCTCTAGAGCCTTTCTCAAGCAAATAACATGTGATACATTCCAAGTATATAACATAGTGACAATCAAGTAAGTGAATCAAATATAATCAGGCAAAAAGTACAAAACAGCATCACAAAAATAGCATAATAAATACATAGTAGGAAGTGACACATCGAAGTTAAACATATAGTGTCAAAATAAGATGGATAAACAACAGTTAATGGGCATATAGCTCAGACTACAGTTAAAGTATCCAATTAAGAGTAGTGTTCACATGTGTGTGAATCATGTGTGTAACTTAAAAACAAATTAAAATTGAAAATCACCTCTTAGGACGTGGTATCACGGCGCCGCCATAGCGGTAAGCGAAAAAACGCTACTGCGCATGCGTAGGAATATTGCCATGTTCTAGATACTACGGATATCCGGTATGCATTCGCGCATGCGCAATACAGCGCAGACGCGATGCGGCCATCTTTAAATAGGGAACAGTTACATTTATTACGGGATATATCAAAAAGGTATGTATATATATATCTCAAATAACCAAATCATACCTTAATGGGGACTATACAGCTCCCAGTCTAAGATAAAGCTTAATCCATAGAGAGTGTGAATACATTCAAATGAATGTCCCAACAGGGCATCCAAAAAGGAGAGAGGCATAAACGCAGTGGTACAGCCCTGTTCACATAAGAATTTTACGTACTGCAGGAAAAAACGGAGTTCAAAAGGTGGCCGGTGGCCATTCTATAAATGCCCATCCCCACCTCAATAGTAGGTAAACAAATGCAATGCGGACATGTCATATGTCCCCTTGCCATATTGCTCTCCCTATCTCCTATATATATATATATTGTGGAATCACAGTAAATACCGCATATATGTCTAAACCTCTCAATCCTGTAGATACTATTGATATGTATATTATACACCCTCTAGAGATATAATGACACACAATATGTACCGATATATATTTTTTTGGAGTATTATAATATGATATCCGTAAAAATAAAAAATGCAAAAATTCCCCCCCAAAATTTTTTAATAGTATTCAATAATATTTATGCACAGAAAAATTCGTGATATTCTTCGTCTGTAGAGGTAATCTTCAAACAAGTTCAAAAGAATGCTCTAAAGAGAAATAGAAAAAAGTAAATATTAATATTTCAAAAAGGTAATACAACCAATGAATATACATGTTAATAATTACCAATAATGACATCAAGAGTATCAACATAATGGGGCATGATGGAAAGAGGAAGGAAAAATCTCTTCATAATATTCCACTTAATGCATAATCGACATTAAGTCCATTCGGTTTAAGGGTATTGAGCCTATTAATCCATTGTAAGTCCCTAGTTTTTAGTAATCTAGTCCTATTGCCACCTCGTCTCAGGGGGGGTATACGGTCCAAAATCCAAAATTTTAATTGCTGTTCTGTGTGGCCCATCTCCGAAAAATGTTTCCAAACAGGTAAGTCCAAACGTTTTTTCCTAATCGTATACCTATGTTGGTTCAATCTAATTTTTAACTCAAGTGTGGTTTCACCCACATATAGTAGACGACAGGGGCATTGTAGAACATAGACAACAAAGTCTGTGTTGCACGTTAAAAAATGTCTAATCTGAAAAATTATTTGCGTAATGGGATGTATAAGGGTAGGGCCTTTTAGCATAAGACTACAATTTACACAACTTAAGCAGGGGAAACAACCAACTTTGGGTTTAGTAAGATATGTCTGTCCAGTGAGTTTAAGGGGCCCAACATCAGTTTTCACCAACCTATCCCTAAGGCTTTTGGATCTGCGATAAGAGAGCAGCGGGTATTTCGAAAATTCAGGAATATGTGCCAAACAATTGCTCAACATGGGCCAGTGTCGTCTGATAATATCCGTAATAGCCCTACTTTGGTCGTATATGTTGAAATAAATGGAATCCGATCAATTTTTGGTTTAATTTCCTTCGGTCTAAGAAGTGTGTCCCTATCAATTTGTGCTACTTTTGACTTATGCTTATTCAATATTCTTGCTGGATAACCCCGAGTGCGGAATCGATTGATCATATTTCCGAGAGTCACGGTGGCGGTGTCTGTGTCACTGACTATCCTTTTGACCCTCATCAGTTGGCTAGTTGGTAAATTCTCTACCATACTGCGCGGGTGGTTGTTGGTTGTTTCCCCTGCTTAAGTTGTGTAAATTGTAGTCTTATGCTAAAAGGCCCTACCCTTATACATCCCATTACGCAAAGAATTTTTCAGATTAGACATTTTTTAACGTGCAACACAGACTTTGTTGTCTATGTTCTACAATGCCCCTGTCATCTACTATATGTGGGTGAAACCACACTTGAGTTAAAAATTAGATTGAACCAACATAGGTATACGATTAGGAAAAAACGTTTGGACTTACCTGTTTCGAAACATTTTTCGGAGATGGGCCACACAGAACAGCAATTAAAACTTTGGATTTTGGACCATATACCCCCCCTGAGACGAGGTGGCAATAGGACTAGATTACTAAAAACTAGGGAGTTACAATGGATTAATAGGCTCAATACCCTTAAACCGAATGGACTTAATGTCGATTATGCATTAAGTGGAATATTATGAAGAGATTTTTCCTTCCTCTTTCCATCATGCCCCATTATGTTGATACTCTTGATGTCATTATTGGTAATTATTAACATGTATATTCATTGGTTGTATTACCTTTTTGAAATATTAATATTTACTTTTTTCTATTTCTCTTTAGAGCATTCTTTTGAACTTGTTTGAAGATTACCTCTACAGACGAAGAATATCACGAATTTTTCTGTGCATAAATATTATTGAATACTATTAAAAAAAATTTGGGGGGAATTTTTGCATTTTTTATTTTTACGGATATCATATTATAATACTCCAAAAAAATATATATCGGTACATATTGTGTGTCATTAGATCTCTAGAGGGTGTATAATATACATATCAATAGTATCTACAGGATTGAGAGGTTTAGACATATATGCGGTATTTACTGTGATTCCACAATATATATATATATATAGGAGATAGGGAGAGCAATATGGCAAGGGGACATATGACATGTCCGCATTGCATTTGTTTACCTACTATTGAGGTGGGGATGGGCATTTATAGAATGGCCACCGGCCACCTTTTGAACTCCGTTTTTTCCTGCAGTACGTAAAACTCTTATGTGAACAGGGCTGTACCGCTGCGCTTATGCCTCTCTCCTTTTTGGATGCCCTGTTGGGACATTCATTTGAATGTATTCACACTCTCTATGGATTAAGCTTTATCTTAGACTGGGAGCTGTATAGTCCCCATTAAGGTATGATTTGGTTATTTGAGATATATATATACATACCTTTTTGATATATCCCGTAATAAATGTAACTTTTCCCTATTTAAAGATGGCCGCATCGCGTCTGCGCTGTATTGCGCATGCGCGAATGCATACCGGATATCCGTAGTATCTAGAACATGGCAATATTCCTACGCATGCGCAGTAGCGTTTTTTCGCTTACCGCTATGGCGGCGCCGTGATACCACGTCCTAAGAGGTGATTTTCAATTTGAATTTGTTTTTAAGTTACACACATGATTCACACACATGTGAACACTACTCTTAATTGGATACTTTAACTGTAGTCTGAGCTATATGCCCATTAACTGTTGTTTATCCATCTTATTTTGACACTATATGTTTAACTTCGATGTGTCACTTCCTACTATGTATTTATTATGCTATTTTTGTGATGCTGTTTTGTACTTTTTGCCTGATTATATTTGATTCACTTACTTGATTGTCACTATGTTATATACTTGGAATGTATCACATGTTATTTGCTTGAGAAAGGCTCTAGAGGACAGAGCTGAAACGTTGCACAGGGGGCAATAAAAGTACCCTTTTTTTCACATTTACTGCGGAGTGCTGCCTATTTTTTGAATATTATCTATCTATCTATCTATCTATCTATCTATCTATCTATCTATCTATCTATCTATCTATCTATCTATCTATCTATATCTTTCATATCATATATATAGATGTATTGTACAGTTTTAGGATGCGGCTATACTGTGACTTTGGTCGATCACTGGTCACAGGCACAAAGATTACTTTGGAACCAGCTTTGGAAAATATGTATTTAGGTGTGTTTACCCAGAGGCATGCACCAGATGTCAGAAAAGGTTACCTGAATTCACAAATTTTGAAAAAAAAAATGCCAGTTTAAATATGTACCATCAAAGTGTAATGATGGGGATAGGGAAACAGACAAGTGAGCCCTAATCTACCCGCCACTCAGTCCCTGCCTACTTGCAACGACCCGCCCTAGGCGACGGGGTACAACTGGGCGACGGTCCCTACACTCAATAGGTGCACGACAGACAAACAGACAAGGGTCCAAAGAAGCAAGGGAAATGGGGAAGTTGCCCACGGAAAACCGTGAGCAACAAGCGAGGTGAACGAGCCGAGTCAAACCAGGAGATGAGCGAGGTACAAATACGCCGAGCAGAAGAGTGGTCAGAAAAGCCAAGGTCAATCACAAGCAGAGGATAAGTAGTTCAAGAAGCTGCAGCAGGGCCAGGAAACCAACAGAGAAGAATCACAAGCAAGGAGGAACAGGAAAGGCAGGTATAAATAGACAGAGGGCGAGAGCTAGCTCCGTCTGGCCAGGCTGTGATAGGCTCTCCCACTCCTAAGCCTGCCATCCTGAGTGGTGGAAGATGGAGTCAGTCTCACAGACATAGAAGCAGGTGCAGACTGATTACCTATGGGCGTTGACACAGAAGCTGTGCCTGGCAGATCCTTTACACAAAATCAATGAATTGTCTGGAAAAAAATAGAGGGCTAAAATCTTTTATATATCACGAAACAAATATCTGGCGGGGTGGGGGGGTCTATTTCCTAAAAATAGTCATTTTGGGGATGTTGACAGTGTTTTAGCACTTCACAACATCTGTGATGGTTGTATGGTGTCAGCAAACCAGTTTTGAAAAATTTCTCTGCAAAAACTAGTTTGCGCACCATTCATTGTAAGCTCGACCTTGCGCCAGGCGTGTAAGAAATGCCCACATATTTGGTATCGCTGAAGTTGGCAGAAGTTTCCAAATATGTATTTAGGTGTGTTTATCCAGTGTAAAATGTATTTCTCCTTTTTCCTTTTAAATTTAAAAAAAAGTAAAATATATCACTTTTTTTTTTACACAATATCGAAGCCCAACATTTTCTGAGAAAAACAAGACCAAACACATGTAGGTTGGAAGAGTAATAGAACAGCAATTTGCTTTTAAATTGGCACATGGCAAAAACTTGAAAATGGGCCTGGACAAGAAGGGGGGTAAAGCATGTGGTCAGGAAGTGGTTAATGTTGCTAAATTAAGACACATTCAAAACTCGTTACAGTATGTGTATCAGAACTGTGTTTTCTAAAAATGCCAGCACCTATGTGTCCATCACATGACCATAGATAGAATTTTATCCACTGGAAGTAAACAATGAATGTTCCTACTGAATAATAGCAAGCAGAGATCTTGAAAACCATAAGGAATTCATAGAGACAGTATACTGGAAAATTGTATAACTTTTAATTCCTAAAAAATAACATTCATTTGCTGAAACCGGACAACTCTTTTAAAATAATTAATCGTTTTAAAGTGTAGCTAAACGTTCAACAAACTTCTGACATGTCATAGTGACATGTCAGGAGTTTGGATTGGTGGGGTCCGAGCACTGAGACCCCCACCAATCGCTAGAACGAAGCAGCTGAAGCACTCGTGTGAGCTCTCAGCTACTTCGTTTCTGTTTGACTTTTTCCGGAAAGCCAATGTATCAGAGTGCGGGCTCATAGACTGTCTATTGAGTCCGTACACTGATACATTTATTTCCAGAAAAAGCCAAACACACACGAAGCAGCTGAGCGCTCACATGAGTGCTTCAGCTGCTTCGTTCTAGCGATTGGTGGGGGTCTCCGTGCTCGGACCCTCACCAATCCAAACTTCTGACATGTCACTATGACATGTCAGAAGTTTGTGGAATGTTTAGCTACACTTTAAGTTTATTGGGAGATTATTTCCTATTGATAAACTGTATTTAATTTTTCAATCAGGGCTGTATTTGTGGAAGTGTGTAGTCAAAACCGTATGGCTGTAGCAGTAACCCTGATAGATTCCCATCCAGTTAGACGCTAAGGCTTCATTCAGTTTTTGGTCCTGCATTTTTTTAAACGCTTGTAGAAAATGCCTAGTGCTGGATTTTATTTTTTTTAATGGTATTTTTTTACATCCATTTTTGGTGATGTTTTTATTTATTATAATTTTTTTATTTCTGTTAAGGAGCTTGTATAGAAAAACACCATATCCAAAAGCATGCGTGTTTTGATAAAAACGCTACTGATCCCAAAATTAATATACGATCAGCTGATTGCTGGGCCGTCTTCAATATAACTGCAAAAGTCGAGATGAGATATTGTTAACAAAAAGCTATTTTATTACATACCCTGAAACACATATCTTGTTGTTTTGTTTTACTGGAAGTTAAGCTTTAACCCATTCCCTCTTTGGCCACATTTGACCTTCCTGACAAAGCCTCGTTTTTCAAATCTGACATGTTTCATTTAATGTGGTAATAACTTCGGAATGCTTTTACCTATCCTTGTGATTCTGAGATTGTTTTCTCGTAACACATTGGACTTTATGTTACTGGCAAAATTTGTTTGATACGTTCAGTATTTAATTGTGAAAAACACCAAAATTTAGTGAAAAATTGCAAAAATTAGCATTTTTATAAATTTGATTGTATCTGCTTGTAAGACAGGCAGATATACCACACAAAATTGTTGCTAATTAACATACCCCATATGTCTTCCTTAGATTGGCATCATTTTTTGAACATCCTTTTATTTTTCTAGGACGTTACAAGGCTTAGAACTTTAGCAGCAATTTCTCACATTTTCAAGAAAATTTCAAAAGGCTATTTTTACAAGGGCCAGTTCAGTTCTGAAGTGGCTTTGTGGACCTTATATATTAGAAACCCCCAATGAGTCACACCATTTTAAAAACGTCACCCATCAAAGTATTCTAAACAGTATTTAGAAAGTTTCTTAACCCTTTAAATGTTTCACAGGAATTAATGCAATATAGTGGTGAAATTATCAAATTTAATTTCTTTTGCAGAAATTCATATTTAATCAATTTTTTTGTAACACAAAAAGTTTTACCAGAAAAATGCAACTCAATATTTATTGCCTAGGTTCTGCAGTATCAGGAAATATCCCACATGTGGCCCTAGTGTGGTAATGTACTGAAGCACAGGCCTCAGAAGCAAAGGAGCACCTAGAGGATTTTGGGGTCTTCTTTTTATTAGAATATATTTTAGGCACCATGTCAGGTTTGAAGGGCTCTTCAAAAACAATGGAAACCCCGCACAACTGATCCCATTTTAGAAACAACACCCCTTGAGAAAATCATTTAGGGGTATAGTGAGCATTTTGACCCCACAGTTTTTTTGCAGAAATTATTGGAAGTAGGCTGTGAAAAGGAAAGTCTAAATTTTTTCAAAGATAATGTAGGTTTAGCTATTTTTTTCTCATTTCCACGAGGACTAAAGGAGAAAAAGCACCCCAAAATTTGTAAAGCAATTTCTTCCGAGTAAAGCAATACCCCACATGTGGTCATAAACAGCTGTTTGGACACATGGCAGGGCTTAGAAGGGAAAGAGCGCAATTTGGCTTTTGGAGCTCAAATTTAGCAGGAATGGTTTGCAGAGGCCATGTCACATTTGCGAAGCCCCTGAGGAGGAGAAAACAGTGGACACCCTAAAATGTGACGCCATTTTGGAAACGACACCACTGGAGGAAATTATCTAGGGGTATATTGAGCATTTTGACCCCACAGGTTTTTTGCAGAAATTATTGGAAGTAGGTTGTGAAAAGGAAAGTCTAAATTTTTTCAAAGAGAATGTAGGTTTAGCAATTTTTTTTTTCATTTCCATGAGGACTAAAGGAGAAAAAGCTCCACAAAATTTGTAAAGCAATTTACTCCAAGTAAAACAATACCTCACATGTGGTCATAAACAGCTGTTTGGACACACGGCGGGGCTTAGAAGGGAAAGAGTGCAATTTGGCTTTTGGAGCTCAAATTTAACAGGAATGGTTTGCAGAGGCCATGTCACAATTACGAAGCCCCTGAGGGGGAGAAATTAGTGGAAACCCCCAAAATGTGACCCCATTTTGGAAACTACACCTCTGTAGGAAATTATCTAGGGGTATAGTGAGCAATTTGACACCACAGGCCATGAAAATTAAAATCTAATTTTTTTAAAAGAGAATGTGGGTTTAGCTAATTTTTTCTCATTTCCAGAATTACTAAAGGAGAAAAAGCACCCAAAAATTTGTAAAGCAATTTCTCCCGAGTAAAACAATACCCATGTGTGGTCATAAACGGCTGTTTGGACACATGGCTGGGCTTAGAAGGGAAAGAGCGCGATTTGGCTTTTGGAGCTCAAATTTAGCAGGAATGGTTTGCGGAGGCCATGTCACATTTGCAAATCCCCTGTGGGAAATGTGACCCCATTTTGGAAACTACACCCCTTGAGGAAATTATCTAGGGGTCTCAGAATGGAAAGAGCACCATTTGAAGTTCAAATTTAACTGGGATGGTCTGCGGAGGCCATGTCACATTTGCAAAGCCCCTGAGTGACCAAAACAGTGGAAACCCCCCAAAAAATGACTTCATTTGGGAAACTACACCCCTCAAGGTATTTATCTAGGGGTATAGTGAGCATTTAAAAAAATGATTCAATTAAGAATCCATGGATGTTTGATAAACTTTGAAGCACTCCTTTATGCACAGGCCAGATTTGTCGGGGCAGGTTTCACAATGATAAGTTGCATCTCATCTTCTCCCCCTTTCGTAACACACTTTGCACCTTTTTTAGGTCCTTCCCTTTTTACCAGTGGAGGGGATTTTGCCAGGAAAGTGTTGCCCTGGTACAATACATGGACCATCGCTTCTAGAAGTACTGGGGCCCTCCCCTTCCTGGTTCCCAAATACAAGGACCTTGATAACCACCTCTTGAAACTGAGGGAATGTCCCTGTCCAGCTTGCACATTGGTATAGCACGTAAGCGTTATACAATGCCATCTGTACCATGTGCACGGCCAGCTTTTTGTACCAGACCTTTGTAATACGCATGGCACTGTACGGCTTCATTACTTGATCAGAGAGATCAACCCCTCCTATGTACTTATCGTAGCCTAGGATGCAATCTGGCTTGGGGGTCATTGTAGTTCTATCTCGGACAGCGGTGCTGCCGCTACCGTGTATTGTGGTCAACATAAGGACGTCCCTCTTGTCCTTATACTTGACCAGCAACATGTTCTCGGTGTGTAGTGCCCTGCTTTCTCCCTTTCTTAGGGGTTGCCTATCAGATTTTTAGAGAGGCCTCTCTGGTTTTTCCGCACGGTGCCACATGCTGCAGTACTTCTGGCGGAGAGGCATTTAAATATTGGGATGCTAGTACAAAAGTTATCCACGTAAATGTGATAACCCTGGTGCAGCAGTGGGTGCTCCAAATCCCACACTATTTTTACACTAACTCCCAGGACTGGGGGGCATTCTGGAGATTTTACCCTGGTGTCCTTCCCTTAATAAACCCTAAACCTGTAGGTGTACACCCAGCTACTCTTGCACAGCTTGTACATTTTATTTCCATACCTCACCCCCTTGCTTGGCAGGTATTGGCGATATTTTAGTCTTCCCTTAAAATGTACAAGGGACTCGTCTATTGCAATGTTCTTTTCGGGGGTGAGCAATTTGGTGCAGAAATTATCAATGGCTGCCCTGATTTTGAATAGGGGGTCAAATGGGGGGTCATCATGGGGCGGGCATTGTGCATTATCATTATAATGCAAAAATTTCAGAATTATTTGAAAACGTGTCCGGGTCATTGCCATCCGGTATAATGGGGTGTTGTATAAAATGTCCGCACTCCAGTATTGCCTAATCTCTGGCTTTTTTTACTAAGCCCATATGTAGGACAAGGCCCCAAAATATCATCATCTCCACTGCCTTTATGGGGGGACCACCTAGCAAATGATGACGTGGGGTTTTGGGCTAAAAATTGCTAGGCGTATAAATTTGGCTGGGCCACCATTAAATTAACAAAATCCTCAGAGAAAAAGAGCTTGAAATAGTCAATTTCTGCGGATCGAATTCCTGAGCTCCCTGTGATATCTGGAGTATGAGGCTCATAATTATGAATGGGTGGGTTGCACATGGTATCACCAGTGGCGGATCCTCATATGGGCGGTTCGGGCGGCCGCACGGGGCCCAAAGCTCCCAGGGGGCCCATGTCCGCCCAAACCGCACATAAGTTAAATAAAAACTATGTAGGGCTGCTGCCTGCCGCATTCTCGAGGTCATCGGTCCCACCTGCTGATGAAGAGGTGGGGGGCATGTGCAGGGGGAGTCAATTGCGGCCAGGGAACAGGGAGCCGGCGGCACAGCACATCAGCTGTAGAGAGCGGACTGTCAGACATAGTGATGGGAGGTGCTGGAGTCTCCCTAACAGTCTTCTCCTCTGTGCTGCTGTGCACTGTCCTTCCTGTCTAAGCCTCCAGCAGCTGCTCGATAACGGCAAACCTGCAACTAGGGGATGAAGGACCTGTCGTGACATCACAGTCAGATGATTAAGGTCCTGGAGGCTGCCAGAGCACAAGCAACACAGAGGAAGCGATTCTGGTAAGTGTTGTGTGTGTATAGTGCAAGGGTATGTTCACACAGCCTATTTTCGGCTGTTTTTTGGGCAGTAAATGCCGAAAAAATGGCCAAAAAATCGGAAGCAGAATGCCTCCAAATATCTGCCCGTTGATTGCAATGGCAAAATGGCGTTCTGTTCCGACAGGCCGTTTTTTTACGTGACCGTTTTTCAAAATGGCCGCATAAAAAAACGGCCATGAAAAAGAAGCGCAGGACACTTCTTGGGACGTTTTTGGAGCTGTTTTTCATTCACTCTATTGAAAACAGCCCCAGAAACGGCCATAAAAAATTCAGCGAAAAAAGCTGCGAAAATTGCGGGTGGCTTAAAAAACTTCTGAAAATCAGGAGCTATTTTCCCTTTCCGTATTTTCAGATGTTTTTGAGTTTGCATGTGAACATATTCTTAGTCTATGTAGTGTGTGTGTGTGTGTATAGTGAACAAAGTGTAAGTCTATATAATGAGTAGTATGTGTATAGTGTATATAGTGTAAGTCTATAGTGAGTAGTGTGTATAGTGTAAGTCTATATAGTGTGTAGTGTGTATATAGTGTAAGTCTATAGTGAGTAGTGTGTGTATAGTGTATATAGTGTAAGTCTATATAGTGTTAGTTTGTATATAGTGTAAGTCTATATAGTGTGCAGTGTGTATATAGTGTAAGTCTATAGTGAGTAGTGTGTGTAAAGTGTATATGTGTAAGTCTATATAGTGTGTAGTGTGTATATAGTGTAAGTCTATAGTGAGTAGTGTGTATAGTGTATATAGTGTAAGTCTATTTAGTGTGTAGTGTGTATATAGTGTAAGTCTATATAGTGAGTAGTGTGTGTATAGTGTATATAGTGTAAGTCCATATAGTGTGTAGTGTGTATATAGTGTAAGTCTATATAGTGAGTAGTGTGTGTAAAGTATATAGTGTAACTCTATATAGTGTGTAGTGTGTATATAGTGTAAGTCTATATAGTTTGTAGTGTGTGTATAGTGTATATAGTGTAAGTCTATATAGTGTGTATATAGTGTAAGTCTATAGTGAGTAGTGTGTGTAAAGTGTATCAAGTGTAAGTCTATATAGTGTGTAGTGTGTATATAGTGTAAGTCTATAGTGAGTAGTGTGTCTAAAGTGCATATAGTGTAAGTCTATATAGTGTGCAGTGTGTATATAGTGTAAGTTTATATAGTGAGTAGTGTGTGTATAGTGTATATAGTGTAAGTCTATATAGTGTGTAGTGTGTATATAGTGTAAGTCTATAGTTTATATAGTGTGTAGTGTAATGGATTTGCCTGACACAGCTTCTTTGTCGACGCCCGTGGTTAATCAGCCTGCATCTGTGCCTAGGTCTGTTACAGTGACTCGATCTGCTACCACTCAGGCTGGGAGGCTGAGGAGTGGGAGAACCTATCACAGCCTGGCCAGACGGAGCTAGCTCCTGCCCCTGGTCCATTGGAGAGGTTACGGGCCTGAGGAGAGGACTTGGGTTCCCACCCGGGATGTTCACGCCGGGTTATTGCTCAGGAAGTTCCATCTTCGGTTCCCCAACAAGCCAGGTCCACCTAGGAAGGGTCCAGTGGCCCCTCATAAAAGGGGGGATACTGTAATGGATTTGCCTGACACAGCTTCTTTGTCGACGCCCGTGTTTAATCAGCCTGCATCTTTGCCTAGGTCTGTTAGAGTGACTCGATCTGCTACCACTCAGGCTGGGAGGCTGAGGAGTGGGAGAACCTATCACAGCCTGGCCAGACGGAGCTAGCTCCCGCCCTCGGTCTATTTATACCTTCATTTCCTGCTCCTCCTTTGGCTATGATTCTGTCTGGTTTCCTGGCTCTTCTGCTCCTGCTAATACTATTGACCTCTGCTTCAAATTGACCCTGGCTTTAATGACTACTCTCCTGCTCTGCGTTTGGTACCTCGTACACTCCTGGTTTGACTCGGCTCGTTCACTACTCTTGTTGCTCACGGTGTTGCCGTGGGCAACTGCCCCATTTCCCTTAGCTTCTGTGTACCCTTGTCTGTTGGTCTGTCATGCACTTATTGAGCGTAGGGACCGTCGCCCAGTTGTACGCCGTCTCCTAGGATGGGCCGTGCAAGTAGGCAGGGACTGAGTGGCGGGTAGATTAGGGCTCACCTGTCTGTCTCCCTACCCCGTCATTACAGTGTAGTGTGTATATAGTGTGTCTATATAGTGTGTAGTGTGTGTATAGTGTATATAGTGTAAGTCTATATAGTGTGTAGTGTGTATAGTGTATATAGTGTAAGTCTATATAGTGTGTAGTGTGTATAGTGTAAGTCTATATAGTGTGTAGTTTGTGCATAATGTATATAGTGTGAGTCTATATAGCGTGTTCTGTGTGTGTATATAGTGTTTGTAGTGTAAGTCTATATAGTGTGTGCTGTGTGTATAATGTAAGTCTATATAGTGTGTGTATAGTGTGTATAATGTAAGTCTATATAGTGTGTGAATAGTGTGTATAATGTAAGTCTATATAGTGTGTGGTGTGCTTATAGTGTGTATAATGTAAGTCTATATAGTGTGTGTGTGTGTATATGGTGTAAGTCTTTATAGTGTGTGTGTATATAGTGTAAGTCTATATAGTGTGTGTGTATAGTTTATATAGTGTAAGTCTATAAAGTGTGTGCGTGTGTGTGTATAGTGTATATAGTGTAAGTCTATATAGTGTGTGTGTGATGTGTGTATAGAGTTTATAGTGTGTATAATGTAAGTCTATATAATGTAAGTGTATCAGTGTAGTGTGTGTATATATTGGGTGTGTAATGTAAGTCTATATAGTGTGTATATAGTGTAAGTGTGCATGTAGTGTGCGTATATAGTGTGTGGTTTGAATATATAGTGTGTGGTGTTAGTGTGAATTGTATATAGGGTGTTTAGTTTCTAAATTTTTGTGTGTGAAATATTTCACACCCATAGAGCCCTCTGCAGTCAGTCAGATACTCAGAACCACCCTTGCAATATAATCTCCCCCATAGAGCCCTCAGTAGTTATTATACTGCAAGGGGGGGGGGTGTCATTGTGTCTGAATGACTGCAGAGGTCTCTATGGGGGGATAACTCCTTCCCCCCCAGAGCCATAAGAGTCAGACGCTCAAACCCTCCAATAGAGCACTCAGCAGTCAGTCAGACACACTGATCCCCCTTGCAGTATAATCCCCCCATATAGCCCTCAGGAGTTATTTTACTGAAAGTGTAGGGGTATCTGACTGCTTAAATGATAACTAAACTTTTAAAAAATTGTAAAAAAAAATTGACATTTCATAGTGACATGTCACAAGTTCTGATCGGTGGAAGTCCGAGCACCACCAATCGCTAAAACAAAGTGTCAGAAGTGCTCAGGTGAGTGTTGTGCCACTTTGTTTCTGATCGTATTTCTTCTGATAGCCGAGCAAGCGGTGTACGGGCTCAATAGAAAGTCTATGAGTCCATACACTGCTCCGAGGAAAGGCAATCAGAGATGAAATGGAACGGTGCTCACCCGAGCAATTCTGCCACTTTGTTTTAGTGATCGTTGGGGGTCTCAGTGCTCGGACCCCCACCGATCAAAACATTTGACACGCCAAATGTTTTTTAAAAGTTTAGTTACCTCTTGGGAGCTGAATTTATTGGTCTGAGTTAATGTATGGGCCTGGGTTCTTAATTTGCTTAGTGGTCAGGGGTATAAAACAATTTGGGGTGTTTAGTTTCTGAATTTTGTGTTGCTATAGACACTGAAAATGGCTGCAGAACCGGGAGGCAAAGATTTCTCATCAGGAAACGCTGCAGTCATCAGGAGGAAACACTATAACGGTCTGTCTCAAATGTGTGTTACCATTCCCATCGTCAAGAGGATGTGTGATACTCATTGTGATATTGTCAGCGATGGTTGGAGGCTGTCAGTATGTATGTAGGGACACAGCCCTTTGACAAGGGGAATCGTAACACCCATTTGTCAATGTTCACACAGAAATGTGGTGTTTATATGGACACGACGTGGCAGGGCGGTGGTGGAGAGGGGGGCCCCAATCTTGTGGAACAGCCCAGGACCTATGGTCTACTTAATCCGCCACTGAGTATCACTCATTTGGGGGTTTGTCTCAGCTGATGTCCTGGGGCATCTTTGTGGGGGTTCCTCATCACTGGATGAGGATGATGATGATGAGGAGGAGAAGGTCAAGAGGAATGGGGCAATTTCCTCTTCTCCTTCGCTGGCAGATTTAGTTTCAGAGGCCAGGATGGCGTATGTCTCTTCGGCTGAATAGACCCTTTGGGATGATTGGGACATTTTTATTTGGGGGGTATGTAGTGCTTCAACACGTGTAATACTCAATTAATTTTTTTAGAGGTGGTTGTGTGTGTTGTGCTTTTACATGTGTAAATGGAATTTATAGGGAAATTAAAAAAAGAGAGAAGAAAAAGAAGAAAAGAATAAGAAAAATGTAGTAGAAATAAATTTATTGAACGTCCAATATAGAACTGTAAAAAAAATTGAGCTACAACTGTGTCACTACACTAGAAAAAATTTAGTGACCGAACTTCAGTCAAAAAAAACCTGAATGCTCATCACTAACGGACGCTAACTTTAACGCTGTAAATTTATACTAAAACTGTAGCTACGCTATAAAAAATTTAGTGAACAAACTTCAGTTAAAAAAAACTAACTCAATGTCCGTCACTAACGGACGCTTACCATAAGCTGTAAATTTACTCAAACTGTATAAAAAATATATAGCTATGACTTCTGCTATATATTTTTTTACAAAACGGATGTCAGTAAACGTCCGTTACTCTAACGCCCTAACGCTACTCTTTTTTTTTACTGTTTTATAAAAACAAAAAAAGGGCCGAAAAAAACCTGCGTCAACAAATTACCACTGAGGCTGATTATAGGCTCAGAACTCATTTGCCGCAGGGCGCATGCGAAAAAAAGGCGCAGTAAACAAAAAGGACAAAAAATAAAAAACCTGTGCCAATAATTGAGCACAGAAGACGATGACGGTCACTGATCAGCGCTCAGCAGCCGCAGGATGCACACAGTGAATCGGTGCAGGTAGAAAATTATTACAAAAATACTTGCGTAAAAAAAATTACCACGGATGCTGATCAGTGGTGGCGGTCAGTGATGGCAGTCACCGATGCGCACTCAGCGGCCGCAGGACGTAAAAAGGGGAAGAGGGGGAGGGGGTAGGGATACAGGGATAAGAATTTTAGGGACACAACATTTGCAGCTGCTAAAAGAAAAAAAAATCAGCAGCACAGATGATGATGATGACTGATCCCTCAGCAGCAGAAAGCAGTCGGATGCAGTCGGTTGCAGTCTTAGGAGGATCACAGCACAGAAGGCCTCAGAACCGGTAAGTATCAGCTCACAGACCATAACACCAGCTCTGCTCACCGTTCCCAACCGGAATGAGGTGGGCAGAGCTGGTGGAGGGTGTTTCAAACACCCAACATGGCTGCAATTGGTCGGTCGGTGCAGACCGACCAATCGTGGTGATCGGGGGGGGATCACCGCCACCTCATCATCAGTTCATGGCAGGGATTGGTGGTGCACCATCACCACAATAGCACTGTGCCCTGTGGCACAGTGAATGGCGAAAGCCGCAAAAGGTCGCAATTGGCCCGTCTGAATTAACCGGCCGATTGCGGCGATCGCCAATGCGGGGGGGGGGGGGGGTGAGCCACCCCCCTGGCCCTTGTGTAAAAATGGCCTGCTGTTATGAACAGGAGCCATCTTTACTTTGTAACTTTTAATTTTTACACTGCAACCTCCATTTGTCATATGGATACGGCAAATTGCAGGAACGCACGACTTTACATGATGTATCCATACGGCAAATGTCGGGAAGTGGTTAAGTTAAATGTTCACTAACTTTTCAACAGCCTTTGCCTAAATCAATAGTACAAGCAAATATAAAAGAGACACAGATGCTGTTGCAGCTTCTAGTGTAATGGAATCACTAGTTGAGCAATTCCCTAGAGTGCAAGTTATGGAATTGCTCTGTAAGCAATTCCCCAAAGGCAGCTGGAAACTGACAGGAATAAACGTGCAAATAATCTGCTACCTCAAGTCCATCACTACTGTTATCAGCAGAGTCTAGGGTTACTCTGTGGTCTTCACCAAAGCCCACCGCAAGGCAGGTTGGATTTGGCTGCATAGAACCCAGGTTGCATTTACAGAATACGGTGTTGGACAGGTGATGCAATGCAGGCAATAGCAGAAAGGAAAGCCGGACTGCCAGAGGGTAAACAGCAAACAGAGTACACAACCAGGAGAGACTGTAGTCCAAATCAGAAAACAGAAGAATACCAGTAGTTGCAGTGGCCAAAACCATCCGAGAGCAGAATGTCCAAATCAGTGAGCAAAAGGGTTAATCTAAAGACAAAGCCGAGGTCCAGTTCCAAGAATCCAAAGAATCAGGTGATACAGGGTGTAGCAAGGAGCTTGATCAGAACTTGCATACAAAAAGAAATTCACAAGCAACAATAAAAGAACTTACCACACTTAAATACTCCACCCTAGAATCTGATAGGATAAAAACAGAGAAATGAGATTGTCTCTGCAACTCAAACCAGAGCCGCCCAGAAGCTAGGCTAGTAGTCATGACAATCTTAAATAAACTGAAGTTTTCTAACATCTAGTAAGTGTTATATGTCACTCCAGTGCTGGATTCACAGCTACACTTCTCATTACTGCTGTATGATGTCCTCCATGTTGCTGCTGTATATATATATATATATATATATATATATATATATATATATATAGGGTGGGCCATTTATATGGATTCACCTAAATAAAATGGGAATGGTTGGTGATATTAACTTCCTGTTTGTGGCACATTAGTATATGGGAGGGGGGAAACTGTTCAAGCTGGGTGTTGACCATGGCGGCCATTTTGAAGTTGGCCATTTTGTATCCAACTTTAGTTTTTTCAATGGGAAGAGGGTCATGTGACACATCAAACTTATCGAGAATTTCACAAGAAAAACAATGGTGTGCTTGGTTTTAACGTTACTTTATTCTTTCATGAGTTATTTACAAGTTTCTGACCACTTACAAAATGTGTTCAAAGTGCTGCCCATTGTGTTGGATTGTCAATGCAACCCTCTTCTCCCACTCTTCACACACTGATAGCAACACCACAGAACAAATGCTAGCACAGGCTTCCAGTATCCGTAGTTTCAGTTGCTGCACATCTCGTATCTTCACAGCATAGACAATTGCCTTCAGATGACCCCAAAGATAAAAGTCTAAGGGGGTCAGATCGGGAGACCTAGGGGGCCATTCAACTGGCCCACGACGACCAATCCACTTTCCAGAAAACTGTTCATCTAGGAATGCTCGTACCTGACACCCATAATGTGGTGGTGCACCATCTTGCTGGAAAAACTCAGGGAACCTGTGCTAGCATTTCTTCTGCAGTGTTGCTATCAGTGTGTGAAGAGGGTTGCATTGACAATCCAACACAATGGGCAGCACTTTGAACACATTTTATAAGTGGTCAGAAACTTGTAAATAACTCATGAAAGAATAAAGTAACGTTAAAACCAAGCACACCATTGTTTTTCCTGTGAAATTCTCGATAAGTTTGATGTGTCACATGACCCTCTTCCCATTGAAAAAACTAAAGTTGGATACAAAATGGCCGACTTCAAAATGGCCAGCTTGATCAACACCCAGCTTGAAAAGTTTCCCGCCTCCCATATACTAATGTGCCACAAACAGGAAGTTAATATCACCAACCATTCCCATTTTATTTAGGTGTATCCATATAAATGGCCCACCCTGTATATATATATATATATATATATATATATATATATATATATATATATAATAGGTAGAGGTAGGAGAGCAAGATACTCCTCTACTATGTGTGCGGTGCATGGAGACATGATAGCCGTTCAGCTTTTCCCACTAGCTCAAAGAAAACAGAATTAGAAATAGAAATAGAATTAGAGTTTGCAGAGGGGAAAGCTGCTAAAATATGCAGAGTGCAAGACATATAATGGCAAGAAATACTGCTATTCCTCATGTACACACATATGACAGATTATTCTGAAAAGTCACCTGAAAGGTTAGGCATGCTTTAATACAATGTGTAAGAAGCAACATTTTGTTTATCTGATATTTTCTTTTATTCTAACGCATTCATGATGTATCATTGTTAGTTGTGAGTTAGATGTGTTGTGTTAGTACAGACCTGCTGTATAAGCAATCTGTTGTTTTTTATATTACATTTTACTGATCAATACTGTCTGTTCTGTTCGTTCATATACAAAGCTTCAATTTCTTTGCATAATTCCTTTTTAGCTTCTAGTTTGTACGTTGTAATGTATTTTGGTTTAGTTGTTGGTAGCATAAATGACCTTAATGTGTATAGGTCAGACTCTGTAATACATCATAACCCTTTCCAAAGTGAGAGCATATTGTTCAATATGAACTTAAAAGGTTTCAATTCAATGCCTTATTGATTTTCTTTTGCAATTTAAACTATACTCTATATAGAAGTAAAGCTTTCTTTCAGCACTTGGGGCTATAAATGTCAGCAGTGATGCAATTAGAGGTAGAGCTTTGTAATAGATCATATTTTTCATTCCTAAGAGACCTAATAAATTGGATCTGTATACCAAGTCTGTGCAAAAGATGGTTGGTTAACCACAAAGTCTTTTGATTTAGTTTATTGATATGGTCAAATCTAAAGTTTACTTGCTACACCTCATCAGTCAGACAACCACACATCAATTTCTATTAGCGTCACGTTATCTAAGTAAACATGATATTCTAAATGGGAATTTACTAGATTTAATGAGGGCAATCATAAATGAAATTTGCTGTTTAGTGAATAATCTCAATCTTAAATAATATTGAGCTACTAAGCATTACATGAAAATCTTAACAAGGTTGTTTGGAAGGTTTTAACAAGGTGGCACTGTGACTTAAATAGATATGATGTTGTTCATCTTTAGCCCCCTTAAGTTCTATCCTATTTTGGGGTTCCATTACCAAGCAATTTTCTCCATATTGTCATCTACGCTTTCCAAGAGGTATAACTTTTTTTATTTCTCTATCAACGAAGCTGACTGAAGGCTTGTTTTTGCGGGATGAGTTGTAGTGATTATTCTCATCATTTTAAGGTACATATAATTTATTGTTTAACTTTGATCAATCCTTTTTTTGTGGGGGTATGGGAAAAAAACAGCAATTCTGCTATTGTTTTTTGCATCTATTTTGATGCCATGGACCATGTGGCATAAATAACATGTTCACTTTATTCTATGAGTCGGTGCGATTACAGTGATACCAACTATATATAGTTTTGTTTTGTGTTTCCACAAATTTTCAATAAAAGCTTGGTTGATGGAAAAAAAAAATCATATTTGGGGTGCTGCTTTCTGAGACCCATAACTTTTACAATGGGTTGCTATGATTGTGGCAATATACCATATATATATATATATATGTATATATACAAAGTGTTCCAAATTATTATGTACATTGGATTTAAGTGTCATAAACATTGAATTATTAGTTTTTCAATTAAACTCATGGATGGTATTGTGTCTTAGGGCTCTTTGGATCATTGCAATCAATCTCAGACACCTGTGATAATTAGTTTTCCAGGTGTGCCCAATCGAGGGAAAACTACTTAAGAAGGACGTTCCACATTGTTAAGCAGGCCACAGGTTTCAAGCAATATGGGAAAGAAAAAGGATCTCTCTGCTGCCGAAAAGCGTGAAATAGTGCAATACCTTGGACAAGGTATCAAAACATTGGATATTTCAAGAAAACTTAAACGTGATCATCGTACTGTGAAAAGATTTGTAGCTGATTCAGAGCACAGATGGGTTAGTTCAGATAAAGGCATAATGAGGAAGGTTTCTGCCAGACAAATTAATAGGATTAGGAGAGCAGCTGCTAAAATGCCATTGCAAAGCAGCAAACAGGTATTTGAAGCCACTGGTGCCTCTGGAGTCCCGCGAACCTCAAGGTGTAGCATCCCCCAGAGGTTTGCAAGTGTGCATAAAGCTATAATTCGGCTACCCCTAAACAATGCTCACAAGCAGAAATGGTTGCAGTGGGCTCAGAAATACATGAAGACTCGTTTTCAAACCGTATTGTTTACTGATGAGTGCCGTGCAACCCTGGATGGTCCAGATGGATGGAGTAGTGGATGGTTCGTGAATGGCCACCATGTCCCAACAAGGCTGCGACGTCAGCAAGGAGGTGGTGGAGTCATGTTTTGGGCTGGAATCATGGGGAGAGAGCTGGTAGGCCCCTTTAGGGTCCCTGACGGTGTGAAAATGACCTCTGCAAAGTACGTAGAGTTTACGACTGACCACTTTCTTCCGTGGTACAAAAAGAAGAACCATGCATTCCGTAGCAAAATTATCTTCATGCGTGACAATGCACCATCTCATGCTGCAAATAATACCTCTGTGTCATTGGCTGCTATGGGCATAAAAGGAGATAAACTCATGTTGTGGCCCCATGTTCCCCTGACCTCAACCCTATTGACAACCTATGGAGAATCCTCAAGCAAAATATCTATGAGGGTGGGAGGCAGTTCACATCAAAACAGAAGCTCTGGGAGGCTATTCTGACATCCTGCAAAGATATTCAAGCAGAAACTGTCCAAATACTCAAAAATTCAATGGATGCAAGAATTGTGAAGGTGATATCAAAGAAGGGGTCCTATGTTAACATGTAACTTGGCCTGTTAAGTTTTTTTTGATTGAAAGAGCTTTTGATGTCTGTAAATATGACCTCCTGATGCTGCAAATTCAACAAATTACCATTTTAGTTCTCTTTACAACCTTTAAAATGTTTTGATCTCTGTTGTGCATATTAATTTGAAACAGTGCATTTTGAGTTTTTTACTGTTATCATTAGGAGATTTGTTTAATAAAATTCGCATTATACTCCAACGGTTGATGGCTTGAAGATTATACTGACTGTCATTTGCATCGACTATTTAGGAAAATCAGCGAAAAATAACATTTGCATAATAATTTGGAACGCGGTATATATATATTTACAGTATATATATACAGTATATTATTTTTTTCTAAAAATTTTTTTTTTGGGGGGGACTGATTTATTTTGTTAAATCTTATTGAACTTAATTTAACTTGTCTTTATTTATCCAACTAGTGGGCTAGAAGCTGCGATCCATTGATCTCTAAAATAATTATTTGGAATACTTAATTGGTTTTGATACTGGTGGCATTTATATTCAAATTGTAACGTGCTCCGGGCTGCCATTATTAAAGACATACTTCCCCCTCAATGTATTCAGTCCAGGTAAGGTAGACAGCTATAAACAATCTGTATATGCCTCCAACATTATTCTAAACAAAAAAGGAAAGTAGGTTATGTTAGTGACATGTTTCTACATGCCTATAACATAACCAATGGCAGGTGTGACAAAAAGGCTGTGTTCACATCAGCGTTGTATTTCCATTGACTTCGTCAAAATAACAGAACACTGTCACAACGGTGACAAACGGAAACCAATAGCAAAGATTCCGTCACCATTGAGATCAATTGGGATGCAAACGGAAGCTGAGGTTTCCGTTTGCCTTTCTGTTGAGGGGTTGACTCCACGGAAACGTCCGACGGAACCCCTCAACGGAAAGACAACGCTGATGTGAACAGGCCCTTAGAAGGCTATTGGTCTGGAGCCAAATCTTCAGGCAGGCCAGGTCATCAATGGCTAGTTATTATATTGCTATGTTATTTTACACCTAGTGTCTTATCTGCAGTTCGACATATTTATTAACTATTTGCGCTATGCACATTCGTTTGTCAAAGTGGAGTGTAATGTTGATGTGATTTACTATTTGTCCATAATGTAGACACATTTATGAAATACGACTTTTTAAAAAGTCCCAAAAAAATCAATGAGAAGAAAAGTTGCATCTTTACTACAATTTTAGCTGGAATGAAAACACATGCAGTCATAAATTTGTCACAACATATGTCAATGAATTAGCCAAGGTTTAAGTTAATACTTGGCTAAAATGATGCCACTTTTGATACATGTGGGCCAATGTGTATATTTGCACGTGGCAGATTCGTTTCATAGATGTCTGTTACTGTAAAATCCATTCCATATAGCTAAATGATGTTGTTCCTGCATTAAGCACATGGATTTCTGCAATCAAATCTTCCAGGTGTAAATATATTCATGGCCTCATGCACACCACTGTAATATGGCTTCGAAACACACAGGTTTTAATTGCGTTTAAAACTGCATAAAAAAATGGCTACAAAAAAGGTTTGTATCTTCAAAACTCCACTAACCACAAAAATAAACACCTTAAACAAAGTGCTATAGCCCAGATTTACTAAGACCGGCGTTTCATATTCCTGTCTAAGGCCGGGTTTCCACGGGTCAGATACGCTGCGTAAAAATCACGCAGCGTGTTTGATCTGGAACCCGCAGTATATTTAGTCCGAAAAATCCCACATTGTTGTGCATTTTTTCGGAAGGATTTTCCGCTGCGGAAAGCAGCAGTAAAAAACGCTCATACTTACCTAGGACGTTGTTATGGCTACGTGTCCCTCCTGTGCAGTCCAGTCCGGCCTCTCTGGATGATGCTGCAACCCACGTTCCAATCACAGGCTGCAGCGGTCACATGCAACATCATCCCATGAGGCCGGACTGGATGAAGAAACACAGACTTCTGAGTATGTTTTTTTTTTCTTTTTCAGCAGTTTCGATTTTTGCGTCATAATCGCTGCAAATACGCTGCAAAAGTTGCAACACTTGGCTTCCTGTTGCGGGATAAATTGACACGCTGTGGATTTAAATTCCGCACAGCAGATCAATTTATTGATGTTTTCGCTGTGGTTTTTTTCCGCAGCGTGGGCATGAGATTTTCTAAATCTCAACCACTTTGCTGATACTGTAAATGCTGTGGAATTTCCACACAGAATTCCATTGCGAAAATTTTGCAGTGTTTACGCTACGTGGGAACCCAGCCTTAGAATGAAGGCTGCTGGAGTAAGATGCAGCAAATGTACCAAGGGACACCACAACGTAAAATCTTTGCCTGCTACTAGCGTTGCATAGATTTCTGCTATAATTTCTGACAATTTCTGGCTTAAAAATAGTAAGTTTATTGCCCCACTCTGCTAAGCCCCAGGCACTTTTTGGAACAAAGGAAAGAGCGGCGTAAAAAGGTAAAAAGTCGAAAGTGCAAAAATGCGCTACTTTTAACAAACCTCTTAACCCCTTAAAGACCAGGCCAATTTGAGTGTTTTCTTTTTCGTTTTTTCCTCCCCGCATTCCAAAAGTCATAAGTATTTTACAGCTTCATCAACAAAGCCTTATGAGGGCTTTTTTTTTGCGAGACATGTTGTAGTTTTTCATGGCACCGTTTATTGTACCATATAATTTACTGGGAAGCTGAAAAAAAAATATTTGTGAGGTGAAATGGGCAAAAAACAGTTATTACGCCATTTATTGGTTGTTTTGTTTTTACTGAGTCCATCAGGCGGTAAAAATGACATATTCACCTTATTTTACAGTTTGATACGATTACGGCGATACCAAATTTAAATGTTTTATTTAATGTTTTCCCACTTTTAAAAAAAAACAACTATTTGCTAAAAAAAAATGTTTTGTGTCGCCATATTCTGAGAGCCATAACTTTTTTATTTTTCCATCAATTTAGTGGTGTGAGGGCTTAAATGTTGTGGGGCGAGCTGTAGTTTTCACCGATACCATTTTGGGGTACGTGCAACTTTTTTTTATCACTTTTTATTACAAATTTTTGGAGAGCTAAGGTGACCAAAAAACAGCAATTTGCATGTTTTAGATATGTATATTTTTATACGGTATTCACCAAGCAGGTTAAACAACGCTATATTGTGATAGTTCGGAGGCGGAAATACCAGTTATGTTAACTTTTATTTATTTTAACATTGCTTTAGGAAAAAAATGGGAAAAGGTTTTTTACTTTTTTCTATTAATCCCCCTAGGGGACTTGAACCAACGATTGTTGGATCGCTTCCATGATATACCTCAATACTAAAGTATCGCAGTAAATATTGAAAGGAGTGCAAAGATGGCAGACCTGGGGACCTTCATTAGGGGGTGGGGCGATGGCGCATTCAAGGGGGGCGCCCCCTTATTCTAACAATTTAAATGCCGCGGTCTCGATTGACTGCGTCATTAAGGCCTCATTTACACGAGCGTAATATACGCACGTGCGACGCGCGTGCTTTTCACGCGTGTCGTACGCACCTATATTTTTCTATGGGGCAGTGTAGACGATGCGTGATTTTTGCGCAGTGCGCGTGCGTTGCGTAAAACTCACGACATGTTCTATAATCGTGCGTTTTTCGCGCATCACGCACCCATTGAAGTCAATGGGTGCGTGAAAACAACGCATGACACACGGACGCTCCTGCGTTGCATGCGCGAAAATCACGCATCACTTGTTATGTCCATGAAAAACAGTCTATAAAGCTGGACAAAGCAAACAAAAACCAGGAAGTGCTTGCGTTTCCACTGCGAGTGGGCAAGGCTAGTGACTGGAGACTGTGAAGGTATCTTCCACTGAACATCTGCTGCCATGCCGCGTGGGATGGACGTGGAGCGCCTCCTCGTCCTGGTCCAGGGACATCCTGCAATTTGGGACACTCGCTCGGAGGCGTACCACAACCGGACGGTCAAGGAGGACGCCTGGGAGGTGGTCGCAAGGGAGCTTTTCGACCAGGAGTGGGAGAGTGGCCGAACCCGTGACCGCAGTCGGTTGGGTGAGTACCAGGCATTTTCTGTCAATGCATGTCATCCCTATTGAAGAACTGGGGCCCTGTATGTGTCTTCTGCGCATTTGCACGAGGAACTTTTGTGGAGCAGGCGCATCACCGCGTACCACGTCATTGCCAGTGCAGGGCCCCTCATTTAAGTGAGAGGTCATAGTTCTGATGGTGTGCTATCTGTTTTTTTACTCCAACAGTCCAAGACATCAAAACACGGTGGCGGAGCTGCCGTGACCAATTCCGGCGTGAAATGGGTGAAAGGGGACGCAGCGGGGATGGCGGATCTCACAAGCGACCCTATATGTACACCAAACAGCTGATGTTCTTGAAGGACATCATGGAGATGCGCACGTAAGAGTTTCTGCCTTTGCATGTGTCTAATGTGTGTTCGCCCATGTCCTGTTTGCCATCGTGTTGTTGTGGGCATTGTTCTATATTCTGTTCTAACGTAATTTTCTCATTCTAGAACCACCGACAATTTGGAGGATACCACAGAGGAGACAGACGTTGGCGAGTCTCTGCCGGAACCTCCTGCTGCCCATGTCCTGCCCCCTAGCCCAGAGCCGACACCCCTGGAGCCCGCCCCTGGCCAGTCTGCACGGGCCGTCACCTCTCCGGCAGAGGAGCGCCCCGTGCGTGCCCGCACTCGCCGGGCCCGTGCTCAACAGGCCTCCGTAGCTGGACAAGTAGATACCCGGGTCCTGGAGTATCTAAGGCGAGCCGCTGATGAGGACGGGAACGACGCCTTTGGGCGAAGCATCGTTCCCCTCCTCCGGCTGGTCCCCATGAACCATATGGGCCGTCTGCAAGCGTCGATCGTAACGTTCATCGACGCTTCCAGACCGCCCCACAATCCCAACGTGTGCTTCACGGCCATTGAACAGTGGTGCAGTTCTGCCATGCCGGCCACCACGCCCCAGGTGCCGGGCCCATTCCACCCAGCCCCCCAGATGCAACGCCCGCATCCCTATATGCGCCCTAAGGCTCCCCACTTTCCTGGCCCAACATACCACGGGCAACATCAGCACCACTATGCTGCTGAGGAACAACCTACACAGCTCCAGGTCCAGCATAGTGGTGCTGAAATGCAGGCGTATTCGTCCCCGGGCCACCAGTACCAACACCTTTGAGTGTGTTGGAGGCCGGAATTTTTGACGCCACAGTTGTTTTTGTTGCAGGGATGCCAACTCGCCGTACTCTTTTTTTTTAATGTATATTATACACCATGTTGGTGTTTTTGGTTTGAAGCAAAATGTTTTTGGTTTTTGCAAAACCCAGTAATAAAAAATTGCATGTTGAATGGTTAGATTTCGTGTTGTTTTTCATTGATACCCCTCAACACAATGTTTGGGCCACATTTCCTTTGCCTATACCCTCGCACACTTCTGGGCTTTGGGTCCAATGCATACACACATGATATGAGGTTTTAGTTAATCACTCAGGGTTTGATATGGTTTGCAAGAGGTGCGGACGTTTAGGTGCTGTCATGGTCCCCGAGGCAAACTATGTACACTAGCAAATGGACTTTCCAAACTTTAGCCCAGACAACATTCTATCTCCAGAAAGAAGGTTGCCAACTTTCTAAAGTCCTGCTCAAACCCCGACAGATGTAAGGTCGAAAGCCGCGTCAAGAATCCTCTTGTTTTGCAAGTCCCTAACCCAACACCAACCACGAAAAACAGAAAAACCCCAGGCCACATGTGACGTGTGTAGGGAAGCCGACAAACAACAGAGAACCCTTCAAAGGTCATCACGCACCCACGGTGCGGCTCCAGATCGACACTCAAAATATGCCGCCAAAGTATCCCTCACGCGAAGGCAGGATGAGAGAGATCGGCCGAGAGGAATAACCGGGACACTGAGGCTGCTGCCTGCATGTGTAAGGATATATTCTGCATCAAAGGTAGCATCATTAATGCAGCAGAAGTTATGCAGACCGACACACAATTCTATAACACGTGTCACATTCTGCATGGACAATTGCATTGTCGTCACAAAGACACGGCACCTGTGCGACATAATGCAAAAGGCACATTCCACACATCGACGAGCTCGGCAGAGGCGGAGATTAAGGTGCTAAACCTGCTTCTCCCAGCAAGCAGGGGTTGGGCCAGCTGGCCTATTTGTACGCTGGCTTGCCATGAATCTCCTCTGCGTTTTTGACGCGCGTTGCAAACGCTAGTCGTGCGCGTGTTTAAAACGCAACAACGCTGCGTATACGCAACCAAAACGCAATGCCAACGCGCGCAAAACGCTGCGTTTTTTGCGCACGCAAAACGCACACGCTCGTGTAAATGAGGCCTAAAGGTGTTAATGAACTTTGATTCTGTCGATTGCAGTGAGGTGTCAGCTGTATTACACAGCTGTCACCCGCTGAGTATGGAGCGCGCTCAGCCCGTGGGCCTGTTCCATACTTCCCCGTAACGTCTGAAGGCTTCAGCAGTAAGATGCAGCAAATTTATCAAGGTGCACCACAAAATAAAATCTATGACTGCTACTAGTGGGCATAGATTTCTTCTATAATTTCTGGCTTAAAATTAGTAAATTGATTGCCCCTTCTGCTAAGCCCCAGGCACTTTTTGGAAAAAAGGCAAGAGCAGCGTAAAAGTGTACAAAGTCGAAAATTTTTGCCCAAAACATGTGTCCGCAAAAATGTGCTACTTTTTTGCCACTGAAGTGGCACAAACCTCTTAATAAATTAACCATGTGTGTACAGATATTAATTTATAACTATAGACTAATAGCAATTGTCTGGCCGCACCACTTTTGACAGGGAAAAGCACCAGAGAAAAATCTGTGTGTGAATCTGGCCTAATGCTACCATTTTATTTACTGTAGACAAATACAATATCACAGCCTTTAGAGAGGAAAATGGGCTACAGGAACCTTCGACATTTGGGGCTACTTATTATTAATATATGTTTTGAATTCAATCTATATAAAATTATCTAAAAAGGACGATCGACATGGGACATTTTTGTAGCTAGTTTTCAAGACCAGGTTCGCATTAGTCATCTCTCAACGGTGCCACAGAACATATGCAACAGATGTATACAACTGTATGCCAATACAGTTGCGTACGTCTCCTGTTGACTCCCATTGAAAAAAAACATGCATACCAAATGGTATATAGACATTTACCAGCTAATATGAAGATGGCAGAAGAATGTGTTGTTAGAATTTCTCAACATATACACCGAATATAGTGCCCAAACACAGTTTGTATCTAGCCTATGGCTAAATTTACACTATGTCTGTGGTGCACTGTCATCGTATACGTCAACATGCCTACAGGGTATATTCACAAATGGTAGATTTGTTGTATAGTAGACAAAATCACCATGTAAAGGAGGCCTTTTAATAAAAAAAATGTGCAATTAATTTTTTTACTTTTCACGGAATATGCAGAATACATTATTAGTAAAAAAAAAAATGTAAGCACAAAAAAACAACAGCCTAATCTTACACTGTAAACAAGCTTTAAAATGAAAAATTATTATAAAAAATTATAATAGTACTCTATATTTTTGCCTTAATAAATGGTTAATAAGTTGTTACATTACCAAGAGGAAAAAAAACATACTACCCACTTTCTGTATAATGTTTACCCTTGTGCAGTGACAGACTTATTAAAGAAAAAAATATATCAGTATATTTGAATTTTGCGTGTAAGGTTCATTCAGAGTTTAGCCACAAAGCAGTGACATGAACACTTCATCTAAGGTAAGTACTACGGGGAATGTTTTTGTTTGTTTGATTTATATATAAATTAATGGTATGCTAGAAGTAGGCAATAATATTTCATGCTCTTGTTTCTTTGCAAACCACAATAAACTACTTACTGTATTTTTATCATATTTTATATATGGACATTGGAAGACATGACGGTTCCAAAAAGTATTGAAGCGCATTATAACAAAAAATACTTGAGAAAAACATATATTATTTTTATTTTGAAAATAACCAAAATAATGTTCATCAAGACTAAGGCATACGATATAAAGTGTGGGTAAGATACACTGCATCAACACAAAAAGGTCAGTGGAAGTAGCCGTAGATTCCCCTATACCATGACCTGCAAACAGGAATCGCACTCCGCTCCTCTCATATATACAGTCCTGCAATCATTTGTAGCAGGATATGCCCAACAAAAACACCTTTATCAGGCTTAGAAATTGTAATAACCTACTCACGATGCAAGTCGTTACATTTGGACGATCCTCTGTCCTTTTATATTCTTTTTGTTTTCTCTGTATTTCAAAGCCGAGAACGCTGAGTTACCCTTCTCATGCCTCCTCACCTCACCACAACATTTTGGAAGACTCCGTCCCCTTACTCATGCGTGCAGGTGAGGTGGATACAGAGGCTTAAATACTAAAAGGTTCACAAGTTATAAATACATACTGTAAAATTACAGAATATCTGCATTTAGATACAAATATACAGTTATTGTCATATAAACAAAAAAAAATAGATTAATTAAACATTTTTTTGTTTCAGTGTCTCAATCCAAAACACCTCTTTTTGTAATAATAAATGCCTATTCTCATTCTCACTACCTTTTTCCTCCAATTGTTATAATATTTGCCACTTCAGATGGCATATGTGATGATTTAATTTAAAAAAATGCCAAGAGAATGTAGTTTCATGGAACTTACGGCCCATCTCTTTCCTCTCAACTTATTTATTTGTTTAATTTCCCTTCTTTTATCCAGCTTCTTTTTTTTTTAGTTCTTTATATTTCTTAATATTTGATTTATGCTCATTTAGTCGTAATTTAACCTGACATGCTGTTTGCCTAACATTAACCTTTCTACATAAACAAATAAATTAAATTTTTACTCTGACAGGTGAAAAAACCTTTCACCCCAATTTTAATTGGGTGATAAATGTTCTCACCTTTAATTATAGCATTACAATGCTGACAATTTAAGCACGTGTAGGTTCCCTTTCGCTGAGTGGCAAGAAAAGTTTGTTTCTTTTTCTTTTTTGTTCTTATGTCATTTCTAATTAGAGTATTATTTAGGTGATTTCCCCTTCGTTACTCAAATATTGGTTGCTCCCGAAACAAGGACCCGAATGCAATGAATGATCGCCACTCATTGAATCTAATGTTATTACCAGTGCAACGCCTTCAGGTAGCGATTGACAGTGTACAAAAAGAAAACCCCGATGTACAGGAAGAAATAAAAATTGCAAAAAGTGTCGATGATTGTAAGAATTTTCATAATGATTTGGAAATGAATATTGAAAAGCTAAGATCGATTATTCTACAAGGCAAAATATCTAAGTTTGAAAGGGACACACGTGATTACCTGCACAACAGAGTATACACCTGGGCAGAAGAAGGGAATAAAACAGCGTGAAACCACAAGTCAGGTGTCCTCTACAGATTCAATGACTTTAAGATCAAGAGGAAAAGAACCATGTTTTTTGAAGAAGTACGCATAAAGAAAAGATCAACAAAAAGGTATGAACAACTCCGTGGGATCAGAGACCAGTACGCAGTCTAAGGGTATGTTCACACGAGGTCATTACGTCCGTAATTGACGGACGTTTTTCGGCTGCAAGTACCGGACCGAACACAGTACAGGGAGCCGGGCTCCTAGCATCATAGTTATGTACGATGCTAAGAGTCCCTGCCTCTCCGTGGAACTACTGTCCAGTACTGAAAACATGATTACAGTACGGGACAGTTGTCCGGCAGCGAGGCAGGGACTCCTATCGTCGTACATAACTATGATGCTAGGAGCCCGGCTCCCTGCACTGTGTTCGGTCCGGTACTTGCTGCCGAAATACGTCCGTCAATTACGGATGTAATGACCTCGTGTGAACATACCCTTAAAGAGAGGAAAGAGATTCCTGTGGAAAAATAAGAAACAAATCTTCTCAGAAAAAATTGAAGAAACAGAAAACTTGATTGTGAATACATCTGATCGAGAACTATCCTCAATTGAAAAGAATGTGCTTAATGGAGGGTTGGGCTTTGTCCCAACACATGAAATATCTGATTTTGATTTTCAGGTGGACTTCTACCGATTTTGTCACCAAATTAGAATTAAAATGCATTACTTTGATACCCATGTTGTATTACGATCTGAGATGTCCCTGTCAAACGTGATACCAGACAAGTTACATCTGCGGAGCATGTTTGATCCAGACATCCAGAACGACATATTAGGTTTGTTTGAAAAAGTAATGGTCAATGAGGTTAAAAGTAAAAGGCAAATGAATAAGTCTAGCACTAGTAATGTAGCGGAAAAATAATGGGAGGCATTAAATTCTTTACAGAATAATACATCTATCATAATTTAAAAAAAATAGCAGACAAGGGAGGGGGGCAACAGTAATTATGAACAAATGTTCATATATTGCTGAAGCACAAAAACAATTATTAGACAAAAAGGTATATAATAAATGAAAAGGGGATCCTACCAGAATATTTAAACAAGAGCTTGATGCATTTCTGCAAGAGTGCATCAATGATGAAATTTTGAGTGAAAACCTTAAGAAATGATCACCCAGGTGTTCCCGTATTGTATCCAAAGATTTAATGAATCCCCCCCGGCCATCCGATTGGATCGGGCATGGGGTCTTTGTTACAACCATTGTCCAAAAGTATTGATTCCTTCCTCCAGGGGATACACTAGTTCAAAATCTTGAGAGGTAATATATTCAAGGCAACGTTTAAGGAAAGGTATTTAATGGCCTGTCAAAAAGTCAGTTTGTTTGTGCTGCAAGTATTTCTAGCAATGATAATAAATATAAGGAGAATATGAGTAAACTAACTGATTAATTTGTAAACAGAGGTTATCTGTTATAAAAAAAAAATAGAGAAGGTAGGACATAAGATTGGTGATATACCGAGAAGTGAAATGAGAACGACAAAAGAGATAATTAGGAGAAAAAAGTATATTCTTTAACCTATGACAAACATGCACATATGGTGAAAGAAAGTGGTACGCAAATATTGGAACCACCTTAGACAAGACCCTAAATTTGTTTCCTTGTTTCAGTAGCAACCAGTATTTGCATACCGAAAGGGGAAATCCTTAATCCCTTCAGGACACAGCCTGTTTTGGCCTTGTGGACACAGACGATTTTTTTCAAATCTGGCGTGTCAATTTATGTGGTAATAACTTGGGAATGCCTCTACTTATCCAAGCGATTCTGAGATTATTTTCTCGTGACATATTGTACTTTATGTTAGTGAAAAAAATTGGTCGATAAATTCAAAATTTATGTGTGAAAAATAGCAACATTTTGAGAAAATTAGCAAAAATTAGCATTTTTCGAAATTTTAATGTATCTACTTGTAAAACAGATAGTAATACCAGACAAAATACTTACTAATTAACATTTCCGAAATGTTTACTTTATTTTTGCATACTTTTTAAATATCCTTTTATTTTTCTGGGACGTTACAAGGCTTAGAACTTTAGCAGCAATTTCTCAAATTTTCAAGAAAATTTTAAAAGGCTATTTTTTCAGGGACCAGTTCAGCTCTGAAGTGGCTTTGAGGGGCCTATATATTAGAAACCCCCATAACTTGTCAAATTTTAAAAACTGCACCCCTGAACTTATTTAAAACAGCATTCAGGAAGTTTCTTAACCCTTTAGGCATTTCACAGGAATTAAAGCAATGTAGAGGTGAAATTCACAAATTTCATTTTTTTTTGGCCAAAACTCATTTGTATTACAATTTTTTGTGTAACACAGAAAGTTTTAACAGAGAAACGCAACTCAATATTTATTGCCCAGATTCTGCAATTTTTAGAAATATCCCAACATGTAGCTCCTTGTGTGGTAACGGACTGAAACACAGGCCTCAGAAGCAAAGGAGCACCTAGTGGATTTTCAGGCCTCTTTTTTTTTTTGAATATATTTTAAGCCCCATGTCCAGTTTGAAGAGGTCTTGTGGTGCCAAAACAGTGGAAACCCCACAGGTTTTTTGCACAATTTAGTTGAATTAGACCGTGAAAATGAATACCAAAATTTTTTCCACTAAAATGTTTACATTTTTAGTTTCACAAAAGATAAAGGGAAAAAGCACCCCAATAGTTTGTAAAGCAATTTTTTCCAATTTACGGCAATAAATAGTTTTTCATTAGAAATTAATAAACCCTTTCTGGACTGATTCTTTTTTTGCTTTTCCAATTTAGTTTTTCACTCCCCGCCTTCCAAGAGCCATAACTTTTTTTATTTTTCCGTCAATAGAGTGATGTGAGGGCTTATTTTTTTGCAGGAGGAGTTGTAGATTCTATTGACACCATTTAAAGTACCATATAATGTACTGGAAACTGAAAATAAAATGATTTCCGTGCTGAAACTGGATAAACTTCCATTGTTTTTCCTACACCTTTCACCATGCGGTAAAAACTACAACTTAACTTTATTCTGCAATTATGGTGATACCAAATTGATATAGGTTTTTTTAATATTTTACTACTTTTACAAAGAAAAAACTATTTGTTAAAAAAATAATTCACCACATTCTGAGAGCCATAACTTTTTTTATTTTTTGATTGAGGGCTTATTTTTGGCGGGACGAGCTGTAGTTTTTAGTAGTTACAACTTTGTGATCACTTGTGTTACACTTTTTTTTTAGAGCTAAGAGGACCAAAAAACAGCGATTTGGGCGTTTTAAATGCTTTATTTTTTACGGCGTTCACCGTGTGCTATAAATGACAATTTTACTTTATTCTGCGGGTTGATACGATTACGGCCATATATACATATATATATATATATATATAGTTTTTTGTTTTTTTTTGCCGTGTTTGCACAATAAAATAAATTTTATAAAATAATTTGTTTTTTTATGTCACCATATTCTGAAAGCCATAACTTTTTAATTTTTCAGTCAAAAAAACTGTGCAAGGGCTTGTTTTTTGCGGGACGGGTTGTAGTTTTTATTGGTACCAGGTTTCAGTGGACATATGACTTTATGATCACTTTTTATTTTATATTTTGTGAGGAGTGGTGAATAAAAAAATAGCAATTCTGGCATTGTTTTTTATTTATATATTTTGCAGTTTTCACTGTGCGGGAAATATAACATTATAGTTTTATAGTTTGGGTCATTACAAACGCGGCAATATCAATTATGTGTACTTTTTTAATGTTTTCTATTTTTTTCCAATAATAAAAGACTTATTATAGGAAAAAAGCCAGTTTTTTATTTATCTTCTAACATTTATTTTTACACTTTTATAAAACATTTGTAGTAACATTTTTTTTTTGTCCCACTAGTGGACTTGAAGACCTGCAGCTCTGATCACTGCTATAATACATTACACTACCTATGTGTTGTAATGTATTATTACTGTCAGCACGACGCTGATAGTCACTCTGACAGGAAGCCTATGAGGACCAGCCTATTGCTGGTCCTCATTGGCTTCCATGCATGGCAGTCCTGGAGGCCATTGTATGGCCTCCGGTTGCCATGACAACCAGCGGCAACACCTGTGGCGATCCCGGGAAAGTTTGTTGCTACAACAAACTTTCCAAGTAGTTGCTACAACAAACTTTCCCTGCAATGTCACATGATCGAGACCTGAACCAATCAGGTCCCGATCATGTCTCCGGGACCAGAGGCAGGTGTTAACAGCGCAATCCGGGTGTCAGCACCATTCTGAGACACCCAATCGCTCTGTTAACACCCACCATGAATTAACGTCGGCGCATCACAGAGCCCAGCAAGTGCTAACGTGAATTTACAGTGAGCGGTCAGGAAGCAGTTAAATAATACTGTAATTAGAAGTGGCATTAGAACAGAAAAAAAAACTAAATTTTCTTGCCACTCAGCGTAAGGGAACTAATATATATATTTTTTTTTCGTTGTCAAAATTGCTGTAGCAAGATGTTGGAAGACCCAATCCATCTTGTTTAGACAAAATTGAGTAGATTAACTGAGTAGATTAATTGAGTAGATTGAGTAGATTCCTATGCAAATTTGATAAAGTATGAATCCCATGGTTTGTGTATTTGCAGGGTTTTGTCTTGAAGATCATGTAAAAATTCTATTGAATTGGACCTTTCTTTCTTTCTTTCTTTCTCCCTTCCTTTCTTTCTTTCTTTCTTTCTTTCTTTCTTTCCTTCTCCCTTCCTTTCTTCCCTTTCTCTCTTCCCTTTCCCGCCTATTGTCAACCCCGGTTTATCTGCTCAACATTAATTATATGCACAAAATATCATTTGTCTACTTTATTTCTGTACTTGATATGACTAAAGAGAGTTCCTCCCTTTGTTTCAAACGTTTGTTTGCTATTGACCATGCCATCTAAGAGTGAAACAGCTGGTATCAGGGGTAACGGGCAATGGAATGGATGGATCAGAAACATCCATCCATGGGGGATGATGTCAATTTACAGTGCTGATCACTAACTACTGTAAATGAATGGCAGGCAGCAGAAAAAAAGGTTAGGAAATAAAATTTGAAAGGCTGTCATTAATTAAACATATTTACTGTAGAATTGCTCAAATTTACTAATGGCTACAACAAGTATTAGTATTTTCTCCTGTTATTTTCTATATATTTATTGATAACATTGCAGATGTTTAAAAAACAAATTTTTTATATATACAGATGATACAGAGATATGTAGAATGCTTTGCTTATATTACAGAGGGAATTAGAAAGGTTGTAATGCTGGACAGAGAAAGCAAGATTTACTGTGGATAAATGTAAGGTTATGAACCTTGGGTGATTTAAAATATAGTCTACTTTCCGCCAGTTTAATATTGGCTAAAATCCTGGATTAAAACCCAAAGAAATCTCCAAACGCATATTCTTTTTAAAACTATGTAATAAACGTATTTCAGGGGAGCTCAAATTAAATTCTGTTAGTTTGTTGCCAAACCTCCATGGGGTAATAAACAAACCCGAAAACAATAGGTTTGCAAACTGGATAAAGGTATTACAATTTCAGCAACTATCTTTGTATAATAAAAAGTTATACAATTTTCCAATATACTTTTTGTATACATTTTTCGCAGTTTTTAAGATTTTTGCTTGCTGTTATTCAAAAGGAACCTTCATTACTATTTTCAGCAGATAAAAATCTATCCATGGTCCACAACTCATTACAAGACTGCACTCTGTTAACTGGAATACTGAATTGACATGCAGCAGAAATTTCTGCGACTGTTCCATGTATTTAAGATGCGGAAATTTATGCAAATTCTGCAAAAACAACCTTACTCAGACGTATGGAAATTTCTGCAATTATTCTGCCGTATGTAAATATACCCTAAGGCCACAGTCAGACGTGGCGGAATTGCTGTGGAATTCCGCTGCGGACAGTCCGCAGTGGAATTCTCCAGCGACCGTTTTTTACATTTGTTTCAATACATTTTTAGGCAAGTTATTTCAGACGTTGCGGAAAACTCCACTGCGGACCATAGGCTGCGGTGCGGAATTTTCATGCACTGTCTGTTGCGGATAAGAAGCGGAATTTCACTGCGTATTTCAGCCTTTGCAATGCAAAAACTGAAATCTGTGGCAAATCCGCTGTGTTTTCTGCAACGTCTGAATTACCTGTCAAATATGCAAATGTTGGTGCAGGTTCGTTGCGTAATTGCCCCAAATCTGCACCAACATTTGTAGCGGAAAAACTCTGACACGTCTGAACGTGCCCTAGATCTAACAATCCTAGCACCTGTGTGATCATCACATGACAAAGGATAGCTTTTTATCCACTGGAAGCAAATAATGAAGATACTTATTGAATGACTGCTAGTGTTTTTGAAAGCTGTGAGAAATTCCTACAGAAAGTTTATTGGAAAATCTATAACTTTTGACTTTCAATACATTTTTATTGAAGATGTTTTCAAAGAACAAGTAGCTATCACAGAAATTAGAAATGAGACAGAGGCGTTGCTAGGGTGTTAATAGATCAGGGGCTCAAGCTCCAAGACATATGCCCCCAAAAAAAATAAAAGAAAAAAGTTTATTGATATTGGAGACAGCATTTTAAAAAGACTATGACCCCTATAGCTACACCACTGGATAGAATTAGATACAGTGTCTCAGCAGACAATATTAGACATAATAGGATTAGATACAGCAGCTAAGCAGACAGTATCACACAATAGGCTTAGAAACCACAACTCAACAAACAGTATCACACATAATAAAATTAGATACAGCAACTTACATAGTTACATAGTTAGTACAATTGAAAAAAGTCCATCAAGTTCAACCAAGGGATGGGAAAATGGGAAGGGATGAAACAAAAATTATACGTATACATATAGGTGCTGATATTTTTTCAATCTAGGAAATTATCTAAGTCTTCTTTAAAGCCATCTACTGTCCCCGCTGTAACCAGCTCCTGCGGTGACTATTCCATAGATTCACAGTTCTCACAGTAAGGAAGACTTGTCACCTCTGCAGATTGAATCTATTTTTCTCCAGACGGAGAGTGAGTTCTCCCTTGTCTTTTGAGGGGGTTTTACATGGAACACGTTTTCACTATATTTTTTTATGTGCCAGTCATATATTTATATAAGTTATTCATGTCCCCTCTTAGTCGTCTCTTTTCAAGGCTAAATAGGTTTAATTATTTTAATATTTCCTCATAACTTAGATTCTCCATGCTGCTTATTAGTTTAGTTGCTCTTCTTTGTATTTTTTTTCCAACTCCAGGGCATCCTTTCTATGAACTGGAGCCCAGAACTGAACTGCATGTTGCTTAGCTGACAGTATCACACAATAGGTTTATATACTGCGGCTAAGCAGACATTATCACACATGATAGGCTTAGATATATTGGCTCAGCAGACATTATCACACATGTTAGGCTAGATACATCGGCTCAGTAGACAGTATCAAACATCATAGCTAGAGATGAGCGAACTTTTCAAAAGTTCGGTTCGGCTAGTTCGCCGAATTTCACAAAAAAGTTTCATTCGGACCGAACCTGTCACTTCCGTGCGCCGAGCATGCTACTGTCCAGGGTGCTGATAGAGTTAATGGGCTGCACTAACTCTTTCAGCAACCTTGACAGTACATGCTCGGCGCGCGGAAAATACAATTTAAATGTAATAAAAAAATAAAAATTATACGTTCGTACTTACTTTCCCCCTGTCCGGCCTCCAGCGATGACGTTTCATCCCTTTTGCCGCTGCAGCCAATCACAGGCTGTAGTGGCGGCCACGCACGTCAGGATGACGCTTCATCCCACGTGACCGCCTCTGCAGCCAATCACAGGCTGCAGCGGCGACATGGATGAAACGTCATCGCTGGAGGCCGGACAGGAGGAAAGTAAGTATGAACATATTATAATTTTTTTTTGGCATGTATGTATGTATGTATGTATGTTTGCATGTATGTATGTATGTATGTTGTCATGTATGTATGTATGTATATATGTGCATGTATGTTTGCATGTATGTTGGCATGTATGTATATATGTGCATGTGTGTATGTATATTTGCATGTATATATTTGCATGTATGTATGTATGTTTGCATGTATGTATGTTTGCATGAATGTATGTTTGTATGTATGTATGTATGTATGTTTGCATGTATGCATGTTTGCATAAATGTATGTTTGCATGTATGTATGTTGTCATGTATGTATGTATGTTGTCATGTATGTATGTATGTATGTATATATGTGCATGTATGTTGGCATGTATGTATATATGTGCATGTTTGTATGTATATTTGCATGTATATATTTGCATGTATGTTTGCATGTGTGTATGTTTGCATGTATGTATGTATGTTGGCATGTATGTATATATGTGCATGTATATTTGCATGTATATATTTGCATGTATGCATGTATGTTTGCATGAATGTATGTATGTATGTTTGCATTTTATGTATGTTTGCATTTATGTATGTATGTATGTATGTATGTATGTATGTATGTATGTATGTATGTATGTTGTCATGTATGTATGTTGTCATGTATGCATGTATATATGTGCATGTATGTTTGCATGTATGTATATATGTGCATGTTTGTATGTATATTTGCATGTATATATTTGCATGTATGTATGTATGTATGTATGTATGTTTGCATTTATTTATGTTTGCATGAATGTATATTTGCTTGTATGTATGTATGTTGTCATGTATGTATGTTGTCATGTATGTATGTTGTCATGTATGTATATATGTGCATGTTTGTATGTATATTTGCATGTATATATTTGCATGTATGTATGTTTGCATGTATGTATGTATGTATGTATGTTGTCATGTATGTTTGCATGTTTTTATTTTTGCATGTATGTTTGCATGTATGTTTATATATATGTGCATGTATGTAATTATGTTTACATGTATTTATGTTTGCATGTATATTTGTGCATGCTTGTATATATGTATGTATGTATGTATGTATCTTTGCATGTTTGTATGTATGTATGTTTTCATGTGTGTGTATGCATGTATGTATGATAGTTTGCATGTATGTATGTATATATCTGTGTATGTTTGCATGTATATATGTGCATGCTTGTATGTTTGTATATATGTATGTATGTATGTTTGTATATATGTATGTATGTATGTATGTATGTTTGCATGTATGTTTGTTTGTATATATGTCTGTATGGCCATGTATGATACTGTCTGCTGGTGCCCTGTATCTAAGTCAACTTCGCGGCAGGCTTCTATACATGGTATAACAGTCAGTATCACACATTAAACTGAATCTAAGCCTACGACATGTTTTATTTCATTTATTTTTTATTTTTTACAGGTTTGGTGTTTGGACTACGTCGGTTTCGAGGACTACTTCAATGACGTTTTTTTTTCTACAATAAAATGGTTAATGAGGGTTGTGTTGGGGGTGCTTTATTTCAATAAAATATTTTATCTATATCTTTGTCTTTTTCTTTTCAAATTTTATTACTACCACTTTAGTAATGGCCGCTGTCTGAGTGACAACATCCATTACTAAGGCGAGGCTTAGTGTTAGCCGGTGCAGAGGCTAACACTAACCACCATTATTACCCCGGTACCCACCACCACCAGGGGTGCCGGGAAGAGCCAGGTACGATCCAGTACCCGACCATCTGTTGTGATGGTCGGGCTCTGGGGCGGCCGCAGGCTGGTATTATGAGGCTGGGAAGGGCCAAAAACAGTGGACCTTCCCACCCTTGTGATGCTAGGCTGCTGCTGTGTTGTATCTGGCTGGTTATAAAAGTGGGGGGGACCCCACGTCATTTTTTTAAATTATTTATTTATTTTTAATTTTTTTTAAAAAAGACATGGGGTTCCACCCAATTTATCATAACCAGCCACATACAACAGTGTTATTAGCCTGGGATTGGACAAAACCAGTGGCCCTTCCCACCCATGTAATGCCAGACTGCTGCGGCCTTGAATATGGCTGGTTATTAAAAATGTGGGGGACCCAACGTCTATTGTTAAATTTGTTAAATTAAAAAAAAAAAACGACGTGGGGTCCCCCCCATTTTTATAACCAGCCCGATACAACACAGCAGCAGCAGCCTAGCATTACAAGGGTGGGAAGGTCCACTGTTTTTGGCCCTTCCCAGCCTCATAATACCAGCCTACGGCTGCCCCAGTACCCGACCATCACAACAGATGGTCGGGTACTGGATCGTACCAAGCTCTTCCCGGCACCCCTGGTGGTGGTGGGTACCGGGGTAATAATGGGTGGTTAGTGCTAGCCTCTGCACCGGCTAACACTAAGTACCGCCTTAATAATGGACGCTGTCAATCAGCCAACTGCCATTATCTAGGCACTAATAAACTTTAAAAAAAAACACAAGACAATTATTTTTTATTGAAATAAGAAATACCCAACAAAACCCTTGTTAACCATTTTATTAAAATTTGAAAAAACATAGATCTACGCAGTAGTCCAACGAATCGAAGATGTAGTCCAATCGGTACATCAAAATCTGCAACAACATAAAAAAACAGTTACCAATGTGAACAATAACAATACTTCTACTCACCTACACACATATATACACGCACACACACACAAACAACCATACACAAGCACACACATATACACAAACACACATATAAACAAACACACCCATATATACACAAACACACACACATAAACACAAGCCCATATACACAAACACACACATATACAAAAACACACACACACACACACACACACACACACAAACATCTACACACAAACATATATACAAATACACCCATATATACACACACATATACACAAACACACCCATATATACACAAACACACACATAAACACACACCCATATACACAAACACACACATATACAAAAACACACACACACAAACATCTACACACAAACATATACACATACACCCATATATACACACACATATACACAAACATACACAAACACATATACACAAACACACCCATATATACACAAACACACATAAACACACATATACACAAATACACATATAAAAACAAAAACAGACAAAGACACATACCCAAACAAACACACTGTTTCTTTTAAATGCTGCTGGGGAACCCGCTCGATCCACTATATAAGGCTGCGCTATAGTGCAGCATTTAAAAGAAACAGGATCCTGACCTGTCCATAGAGTTTAAGGCAGCACAGAGTATTTCAGGAGATGAGCGTGCAGATTCAGTGCTGTTGTGAACTCTGCTCTTACCATTACGTAGCTCTCAGTCTGTTACCTCTCCTCCACTCCTGTCCTCAAGAACACCTTCACATGATTGGCACGTCACCACGTAACGGTAAGAGCAGAGTTCACAGCAGCACAGAGTATTTCAGGAGATGAGCGTGCGGATCTTGTGCGGGGTGGTGACTTGCCAATCATATGAAGGTGTTATTGAGGACAGGAGTGGAGGAGAGGTAAAAGACTGAGCTACGTAATGGTAAGAGCAGAGTTCACAACAGCACAGAATCTGCACGCTCCTCTCCTGAAATATTCTGTGCTGCTGTGAACTCTGCTCTTACCTTTACGTAGCTCTCAGTCTGTTACCTCTCCTCCACTCCTGTCCTCAAGAACACCTTCACATGATTGGCAAGTCACCACCGCGCACAAGATCCTCACGCTCATCTCCTGAAATACTCTGTGCTGCTGTGAACTCTGCTCTTACCGTTACGTGGTGACTTGCCAATCATGAAGGTGTTATTGAGGACAGTAGTGGAGGAGAGGTAACAGACTGAGAGCTACGTAATGGTAAGAGCAGAGTTCACAGCAGCACTGAATCTGCACGCTCATCTCCTGAAATACTCTGTGCTGCCTTAAACTCTGTGGACAGGTCAGGATCCTGTTTCTTTTAAATTCTGCACTGTAGCGCAGCCTTATATATTGGATCGAGCGGGTTCCCTAGCAGCATTTAAAAGAAACAGGATCCTAACCTGTCCACAGAGTTTAAGGCAGCACAGAGTATTTCAGGAGATGAGCACGGCCGGCCACAGGCAGCCGGTCGTTTTTCCAAGCCGTGCTCCCATTATGCACACGACCGTAAAAACACCTGTTATTGCGGGTCGTAATTACGACCCGCAATAACGGGCTCATAGACTTCTGTTACCCACGGGTACCTTCCCGTTTTCTCACGGGAAGGTGCCCGTGCAGTTAAAAAAATAGAACATGTTCTATTTTTCTATTTTACGGGCCGTGCTGCTATAATTAGGGTATGTTCACATGACAGCGTCCGTAACGGCTGAAATTACGGGGATGTTTTCGCCTGAAAACATCCCCGTAATTTCAGCCGTAACGGCATGTGCAGGCGCTTGAACGCCACGTCCATTACGGACGTAATTGGCGCTGCTATTCATTGGAGTCAATGAATAACGGCTCCAATTATGGCCAAAGAAGTGACAGGTCACTTCTTTGACGCGGGCGTCTATTTACGCGCCGTCATCTGACAGCGGAGCGTAAATATACGCCTCGTGTGAACAGACAAACGTCTGCCTATTGCTTTCAATGGGCAGATGTTTGTCAGCGCTATCGAGGCGCTATTTTCGGGCGTAATTCGGGGCAAAAACGCCCGAATTACGTCCGTAATTAGTGCGTGAGAACACAGGGTATGTTCACACGCACTAATTACGGACGTAATTCGGGCGTTTTTGCCCCGAATTACGTCCGAAAATAGCGCCTCGATAGCGCTGACAAACATCTGCCCATTGAAAGCAATGGGCAGACGTTTGTCTGCTCACACGAGGCGTAATTTACGCGCCGCTGTCAAATGACGGCGCGTAAATAGACACCCGCGTCAAAGAAGTGACCTGTCACTTCTTTGGCCGTAATTGGAGCCGTTATTCATTGACTCCAATGAATAGCAGCGCCAATTACGTCCGTAATGGACGCAGCGTTCAAGCGCCTGCACATGCCGTAACGGCTGAAATGACGGGGATGTTTTCAGGCGGAAACATCCCCGTAATTTCAGCCGTAACGGACGCTGTCGTGTGAACATACCCTTATAATGACAGCACGGCTCGTAAAAGCGGCCGGCTGCCCGTGGCCGGCCGTGCTCGTAATTACGACTCGTAATTACGAGCACGGCCCGTAAAATAAAAAAATAGAACATGTTCTATCTTTTTAACGGCACGGGCACCTTCCCGTGAGAAAACGGGAAGGTACCCGTGGCTAACAGAAGTCTATGGGCCCGCTGTTTCGGGTCGTAATTACGACCCTTAATAACGGGTGTTTTTACGGTCGTGTGCATGAGGCCCCGTAATGAAGGGTGGCTACATGTGTGCACCCGTCATTACGGCAGCGTTGCTAGGCGACGTCAGTAAATAGTCACTCTTCAGGGTGCTGAAAGAGTTAACTGATCGGCAGTAACTGTTTCAGCACCCTGGACAGTGACTACCGATCACAATATAGAGTACCTGTAAAAAAAAAAAGACGTTCATACTTACCGGGAACTCCCTGCTTCCTCCAGTCCGGTCTCCTGGCCGTTGCCTTGGTGACGCGTCCCTCGCGACATCCGGCCCGACATTCCTTGATGACGATGCAGCCCATGTGAGCGCTGCAGCCAATCACGGGCTGCAGAGGCCTCTGCAGCCAATCACAGGCTGCAGAGGCCTCTGCAGCCAATCACAGGCTGCCGCGTCAGAAAAGAAAGTTGGACTGGAGGAAGAAGAGGGACTTGTCCGCAAGACAACGACCAGGTACGTATGAAATGCTTTTTATTTTATTTTTAATCAGCAGCCTCTTTTCTCTATCAGTGATTGATAGAGATAAGTGGCTGCCGATTTGTATAATATTTTTGACCGGGTTCGGTCAAAACGGGTTCGGCCGAACCCGGTGAAGTTCGGATTCGCTGCGAACCGAACTTTTCCGGAAGTTCGGACCGAAACCGGGTTCGGTTGTCCCAGTTCGCTCATCTCTAATCATAGGCTTAGATACATGGCCCCAGCAAACAGTATCAAACATGATAGGCTTAGCTACAGGGTCCCAGCAGTCACTATCACATATGACAGGCTTAAATACATTTCCCCAGCAGATAGTATCACACATGATAGGCTTAGATACAGGGCGACAGCAGCAAGTGTCATTTGTGATTACCCTCAGAGACAGAATTGGCATTTCAAGCAAAGTTATATCTAGAGGTCCTAATCAAAGACACCGTGGAGAGTGGCCCACACAGTGCCCCCTGTAGACAGTGTCACACTTCCCCTGTATAGTGCCACACACAGTTCCTTGTAAATAGTATCACACACAGTCCCCCTGTAGAATGTGGTAGAGACAGTCAGTCCCCCTAGAGATACTGCTAGACACCCCCTTGTAGATAGTGGCACACACCCCTGTTGATAGTGCCCCAAACCGACCAAACCAAGTGTCAAACCAAGCAAAGTCCAAGGTCAGGCAGCACTCCATGAAAAAAAAGTGGTTTGTTTATTCTAAAAGTAGCGACGTTTCAGCTCGCTTTTATGACGCAGGAACACAGCTTAGGGACAACAGTAAGAGATGAGCGCAAAGTCAAATTCTGTTTATCTCCTTGAGAATAAAATCGAAATTTGGACCACCAAAGCTGTTTTTCAGCTTGCGTGGTAAGATTTAAATTCAAGTCTGTAAGCGCATTTATGATCACTTTAAAAAGGTCTAAAGAAGTCAAGGCAGGCGTTAGGGGGGCAGACTAAGCAATTGCCCAGGGCCCCCCAAAAAGGGCCCCCTGCCTTCAGCACCACCACTGTTTTTTAGCTGCCAGCCAGTCAGTCCGTGGAAGTAAGCGGGTGGGCAGCTTAGATAGATTACGAGAGTGCCGGACTGACCCACAGGAGGACCGGAGGATCCTCCAGTTGGGCCAGGCTATGAGCTGCATTTCACTCAAGCTGCGGGGCAGGGAGCCATTGGCTCCCTGCCCCGTCGATTAGTCTGGTAGGCCACAGGCTGTTTAAGGCCTGTGACCTACTAGAGTTCGGGAGGACAACGGCGCCCAGGCGCTGGTGATGCAATGTGCAATGAAGCACAAAGGGGGCACTATTACTGTGTGGGGCACCAAGAGGGGGCATTATTTCCATTTGGGCACTATAAATAGTGAGTTGTTGTAGAGGGTGGAGAATAGGTGGGAAGGATGCTGGAAAAGTGAGGAGCCAAAGATGTTTGTGTTGCAATTTCTGCAGAGGTGATTCGTGGCTGGAAGAAGTCGTCATGGCATTTTGGGCCGGATGAAAAAGAAAAGGGCAAGTGAACGACTCCAATGTGAGAAGACGTCACCGGTGAGTCACTGTATATCCCTGTACTGTAATCACTTACACGGTCTGCAGAGCGCCTGTATAGGACTTGTATCTGTCACTATATGGCCACTATGTACTGGTAATATTGATCTTTGGTTTACTACACAAGTTTTATTACACAATCAAAAATTGTAGCATTATTTCTATGTAGCTGAAGCTTGGGCCTCAAAAACACACATCCATGTGAATCCAGTTTTTAGGATGCAGAATTTAACCCCTTGGAGACACAAACATTTTTCGGATTTTCATTTTTTCCACCCTGCCTCCCAAAACCAAAACGTTTATATTTTTCCAGTTGACATAATTCTATGAGAGCTTGTCTTTTGCAGGACATACAATGTACTGGGAAACGGAAAAAAAATCTCTGTGGGGTAGAATGGGGAAAAAAACAGCGAATCCAACTTTGTGTTTTGGGTTTCGTATTTACAACGTATATCGTGCAGTAAAAATGGCATATTAACTTTATTGTACGGGTTGATATGATTACGGAGATACCAAATTTACATAGTTTCTTTCATGTTTTACCACTTTTATAAAGAAAAAACTTTTTGTTAAAAAAACAAAATAGTTTTGTGTCGCCACAATCTGAGAGCCGTAACTTTTTTATTTTTAAATTGATTTAGTGGTGTCATGGCTTATTCTTGCGGACGAGCTGTAGTTTTTATTGGTACCATTTTGGGGTACATGCGACTTTTTGATCACTTTTTAATCCATTTTTTGTGGTGCTAAGGTGACCAAAAAATATAAATTTGGGTGTTTTCCATTTTCTTTTACTGCGTTCACCGAGCGGTTTAAATAACATTATATTGTAATACTTCGAACTTTTACGGATGCAGCGATACCAGTTATGTAATCTTTTTTTAACATTACTTTAGAGAAAATATGCGGAAATGTTTTTTTTTTACTTTTAATATTTTTATTTTTTTGTACATTAAAAAAACTTTTTTTTTTCTGTATTTTACTTTTTTTATTAGTCCCCCTAGGGGGACTTGAACCAGTGATCTTTGGATCACTGCATGGTAAACTGCAATACTACAGTATTGCAGTATATTGCTATACTGACTGTCTCCTATGAAGCATTGAAGCAGGGCTTCATAGGAGTACAAAGATGGCAAACCCGGGGTGCCAACCAGGTTGCTATAACAGCCTTCAAACCCCCCCCCCCCCCCCCCGATCCGATGGCACGTCAGAGGGGACAGCCCCTTATTTTAAAGGCTGCGGTCGCTATTTAAGAAGTTAAATGGGCGAATCGTGAGCATACTCCATACTTCCCCTTGGCGGCTGTCATGTACATGTCTGTGACATGTCGCCAAAGGGTTAAAGTTGTGTTAATAGTGTGTGGTTTATTTTCAATTTCATTTATTTAATGTAATTAAATATATATTTTCACATGAGCATATTTACCGAATTTACTGAATGTGACTTCCGAATACCGAATTTTTCAGTGGGGGGGATTTCTGTGGGGAACTGCTGACCGGGAATTATCCTGCTGACGGAAGAACCAGATGAACTGCACTCCCCTTCCTGGTCACCAAATATCAGGGACTTGATGACCTTTTCCTGAAATTGCAGGAACGTATATCCCCACTGCCGGCGTATCTGTAGAGGACAAAGGCGTTGTATGCTGCCATCTCTGTAAGAGGCACAGACAGCTTTTTATACCATACCCTGGTCTTGCGCATGGCGCTGTATGGTTTTATAACCTGGTCAGACAGGTCAACGCCATCCATATATTTGTTGTACTCCTGTACACAATATGGTTTGGGAACTTGGGTGGTGAATCCGCGTACAGGGACAAGGCTGCCTCTGCTGTCGTGAATGCTGGTCAGTATAAGGATGTCCCTTTTATCCTTATATTTCAGGAGGAGCAGATCGTTGCTGCAGACAGCTCTGCTCTCTCCTAATTTTAGGATCTGACCCAGCAAAGTTTTGGGGAGGCCCTTCTGATTTTTGTGGATTGTTCCGCACGCCAAGGTGGATCTGGACGAGAGAACTTTTAACGATGGGACACTATTGTAAAAGTTGTCCAGATAAAGATGATATCCTTTACCAAGTAAAGGATGGATAAGATCCCATACGATCTTTCCAGTAATCCCTAGGAAGGGGGGGGGGGGGCATTCTGGAGGATCTATATGGGAGTCTTTTTCCTCATAAACACTAAAAGAGTGAGTGTAACCGGTGGCACTTTCACATAGCTTGTAGAGTTTTATTCCGTACCGGGCTCTTTTATTGGGTAGTTACTGCCTGAAGTGCAGTCTACCCTTGAAGCTCACTATTGATTCATCCACTGAAATATTTTGTTGGAGGGTATAAACTTGGGAAAAAATTTGTGAGTAGTGGGCAATCAATGGTCTTATTTTATATAGCCTATCAAAATTTGGGTCCTGTGGGGGTGGGCACTGACTATTGCCATTGTAATGCAGGAACATTTCATTGTAATGCAGGATGGTTTAGAATCGCTTCCTTGTCATTACTGTGCGGTACAGGGGGGGTGTTATATAAAATATCAGGGGACCAATAGTCTCTAATACTGGGCTTTTTTATGAGACCAAAACTTAAAAATAAGCCCCAAAACTTCCGCAATTCCACTGGGTTTGTGGGGGTCCAATTTTGGCTTCTCCCATAAAAAGAGACGGGGTTCTGGCCGATAAATTGTTCCGCATAGATGTTGGTCTGCTGGACAATTAACTCTACAAGGGCGTCTGAAAAAAAAAGTTTCAAATAATCAATGGGGCTGAAACCCATAGTTTCAATTTGAATGCCTGAGGGGGCTGAAAATTCAGGCACCTCGGGGGTATAATTGTCCACAGCTTCCCAGGTCAGCTCAGGCAGAGCAGGACCTATGGCTCTTCTACGCCGACTGGGGGTGCAACTCAGAGTCACTGGATGCAGATGATGAAAGCACGAACTGTGCTTCACCTTCACTCGCACTGTCCGTATCGGAACACAGCATTTCATATGCTTCCTCGGCTGTGAATACTCTTTTGGCCATACTAACTAACTCTTGCTACCTAACTAATGGACAAATCTTTTTTGTAACTTTTTTTAATTGTTATTTTTTATTTTTTTGAAACTTTTTTTGCGACAGATGATAGATGGGCACAGATCACAGCATTCCAGAGGGACACTGTGGGGGCCTGAAATGATATAATATATATATATTTATTTATTTATTTATTTTCTTAACCAGTGGGCACCAAAGGGGGTGATCACTGGTTAGTGGGCACAAAAGGGGCAGAAAAGGGGCAGATCGCTGGGTTTTTGTTGTTTTTTTCACAATCTCCACTGTATTTGTACTTGCTTCCGACTCTGACAAGCTCTCTGACTGGAATGAGCTTGTCAGAGACAGTGATGCCGGCAAAACACTGCCCCTGCGCTGTGATTTGCCTGTCAGTACTGACTGGCCAATCACAGCTAGTGCCGGCACGGGACCACTCTGATGGGTCCTGTGTAATGACGGGGTAGGGAGACAGACAGGTGAGCCCTAATGTACCCGCCACTCAGTCCCTGCCTACTTGCACGGCCCGCCCTAGGCGACGGCGTATAACTGGGTGACGGTCCCTATGCTCAATATGTGCACGACAGACAAACAGACAAGGGTACACAGAAGCTAAGGGAAATGGGGCAGTTGCCCACGGCAACACCGTGAGCAACAAGAGTAGTGAACAAGCCGAGTCAAACCAGGAGTGTACGAGGTACCAAACGCAGAGCAGGAGAGTAGTCAGCAAAGCAGGTTCAATATGAAGCAGAGGACAATAGTACAAGCAGCAGAAGCAGAGCCAGGAAACAGGCAGAATCACAGGCAAAGGAGGAGCAGGAAATGAAGGTATAAATAGACAGAGGGCGGGAGCTAGCTCCGTTTGGCCAGGCTGTGATAGGCTCTCCCACTTCTCAGCCTCCCAGCCCGAGTAGTAGATCATCGAGTCACTCTATCAGACTTAGGAGCAGGTGCAGACTGATTAACCACGGGTGTCGACACAGAAGCTGTGTCTGGCAGATCCTTTACATCCTGTGCCACGAGTCCTGCTCGGCAACTGTCTATGACAGTTGCGATCGAAACGCTGTCACCATGTCTGTTGACATGGTGACAGTTTGAAGCTTGTGCGTAACTGTACGCCCGAGTGCGGGAAATCACTTTGATTCCGGTGATACAGTCACGCCTAATTTCGGGAAGGGGTTAGTTGGAGAAATAAATCCCTGAATGTTATGGGAAAACAATGCTAAAGGTTTATTATCAATCTCAAGGAGTAGATTTATACGATAAGTATGGCCCAACAAAGGATCCCAACGGGTAATCTCGGATCTCAAGAGTTATGTGGGTGGCTATTCCTGTAGGTAAACAGGACAAATGTGTATACAATAAAGGACATGAGAAAACACAAGACAGGGAGAAAAAAACTAGGAAGGAATCCAAATCCCAACAAGAGTATATTACAGGTCCCAATTGTGACCCCTTAATAGAATGGCAGACAACACTGGTGTGGAAAACCAATCCATTAAATGAATGTGCAGTAACTCCAATTACACTCACCCTAGGAAGCATGAAATTATTGTTCTGAGAGCAACGACTTACTTCCAATGGTCAGGGGAAGGAAGTAATGAAGGGTAAAGAATACAGCATCTCCCCTCCATAAACTATGTAGCAAAGTGTATCAATGTACACTATATAAGTGCATAGGTAAACAGTAAATACACTCCTCAACATTGAAATTGCAACACCAAGAAGGAATAGTTTTGGAATTGTGAAAATCACAGGATTGATAGACATGTTAATGATATGAAAATTATAAAAAAAAATGGAAACAAAATATTCCAAACATTTTGATTTATTCAGTAATGAGTATGAGCGCCACGCGCAAAAATACACGCACTGACACACCTTGGCATGCTATCAATGAGGTTATTAATGGTGGAGGAATGTTATGTCACACCGAATGCACTTGGGCATGCAAATCAAGAGCTGCTAGCAGCTCTCCGTGCAATTGCCGACCAATGACGTCCCATATCTGCTCAATGGGAGACAAGTCCCGGGATGCTGCAGGCCATGGTAGCCCATTTAAGCCACGCAGGCTGCTCACAGTAGCACGAGCAACATGCGGCCTGGCATTGTCCTGTTGAAAAAATGGCTTGAAAAACGGTTTCTGGAAAACTTTGGAGAAATGGCTGTACAACTTGTTCCAAGACCAAATCTATGTAATGCCGAGCTGACCTAAAATGAAGACTAGAGGGGTCTGGCTACCGTACATGATGTTACCCCACACCATAAGCCCGGGAGAAGAACCAATGTGACGTTCCCTTGTGAAGGGCTCTTCATGGTATTGCCCATGTGGTCTCCAGACCAATCTCCGGATATCATTGCATCCGAGACAAGAGCGGGACTCATTGCTGAAGAGGATAGACCTCCATTCCAGCCTCATTTACCGTCTTGCTGTGCACCATGATAGCCTTTGAGAGCGGTGGTGTGTGGTCAATGGAACACCTGTAGCTGGACGTCTGGCTCATATCCCAATCTCATGTAAAAGCCTTCTGATGGTTTGTGTTGACACTGGTTACTGCCCTTGGCTTGAAATTTGAGGACCAATTTTACTTGCAGTACAGAATGGATCACTACGCACCATTCTTCCAATCAGACGATCCGTCTGCGCAGAGGTTCGCTTCTTAGCACCTCTTGCTGTCATTCCCTTTCGTTGTTGTTCTCCTATGCTCTGAACATTGCTGACATCTCGGCCTAGGAACATAGCGATCGGCCAGAGTGATAAACCAAGGTCTCTCAGTTCAATCATTCTATCCCTCCCAGTTTGCGACAAGTGGCAATTACTGGCACGTAGAGGAAGGCATCACATAATCATCCAATACGACTCGATCCAATTTTTTATGTTTCACGTGGTTAAAAAACGTTGCTTTCAAACGGGCTTTTATGCCTCTCCCACATGCCACAGATTGGAGCTAGGTGCTTGAAAATGCAATCATTTGCAGATTTTAGCGACACCTGTTACTTCCTCAATTTGTATAACCTTACGGCTTGTCCTTCTTGGTGTTGCAATTTCAATGTTGAGAAGTGTACTTTGCAATAACCCAAAATCTCGGAAAGAAACCTGTCAGGAAATAACTAGACAGACACAGTAAACTTTTCACTAATGCACAAATAAATATATGTATATGCCCTACTAATGGAGGCAGAGCGCACACATAGCCATGAGGTCATCATTGTCAGGCCCTTGTAAGTTAGATTAAAAAAACAACCCAAAAAACCTGCCGATGTAGACATCCATTGATACAGAGAGCGTCCAAGTAGGCAAAGAAAGACCGGCTGCATCAATGGAAATTCCGCAGTTAATTTCCATAGTGAAACAGAACCATAGTTCTCATTCTTTGGACTCAGGTAAAGAATAAATCAGGGTGGGGGTCCTGTCTTTCTCCTAGTGGCCGACCTCCAGAGGGGGTGAAAGAGGCCTATTTTCTGAGGGATAGCGACTTATCAGTCCATATACATATATATGTAGATATCTATCTATACAGTATATATATATATATATATATATATATATATGCATATGCATACAAACACTGTACATAGAAATATATCACCTGTACATGCACACACACAAATATATATATTTATATATATATATATATATATATACATTTTTTTTTTTTATATATATATATATATATATATATATATACATACACACAGTATACAATCATATAATCACTTTTACATTAATTGCATGGAAGAGCTCAAAACGAAATGTTTATAATGCATATAATGTACCATTTTTATGACAATTTTTTTTAAAGACAATATAGTATTTTGAAAATTGTTAACTATGTAAAAGTACAAGTAAAATATTATTAAATAATTAAACACTTTTTTCGCTGAAGAACAAAGAGGTTTATTGCCTTTCTATAAATTCTAAAGGTAGGGTCACTTGCTTTCATAGGGAAAATGTGACTTCATTTTAATGGAAATTAAAATATTCATAATAGAAAAAAACGTAATATCAAAAGAAACTTTGTTTTGCTTTCATCACATGGCAACTCATTCAACATTAAAAAGGAGACTGTACAGCCATTATGATTCCCCCAAAGGTTAGTCTGGAAATGAATATATTTGATAAAATCAAGGATCAACAATAGATAACTCTACAGAGGGAAAAAAAATTAATGGCAAGTAAAGTAGTTTTCAAAAAATTATCTGTAATGGAAGTAAATAGAGTGGGCCTTTGATCTCCTTTATTAAAATGTCTTTCAAGCAATACTCACTGAAATGGATACAAAGTGCATCTGCAATTCATTGTACAGATGGATAGATAAGCAATCAGGTTGATTTAGATGTAGACATAAAATCTGTTAGAAATTAATTTTTATATTTGTAAAAATTGGATTTTTTTTCATGTTTCAATTACAAAATGTAAAAGGACATTTCAAAAAATATTACAGTAGTTTAGTGTGTTAAACTAATAACTTCAGAAGAGATATAGTGAGATTAATAATTATATGTGTATGCATTTTTGGCCACTTCACATACTGTAGAGTAAAAAAAAATGTGAAAAGAAATGAATTTTGTCCGTGGTCTATACTGTGTGTGAAATATGCTAGCATAAACTGAAGCATTTGCCAAAAAGATGTCAGTTTTATTTTGTTCCATCTTATTCAAGAAACTTTCAGAAGAAAACTGGACTTTCTAAAAAGATGATAAACCCCTTGAAAATTACCTTGTGGGGTCTACTTGTGTGAATTAAGCCATTTATGGGGTGTTTCTAATATTTCAGCAGCTTTAGGTCCCCATAAAATAGTATGCGACTATAAAATCAAGTGAAGAATTCCTGGAACAAAAAGGCCAAAAAGCCTCCTTTTATGCCAAGCCCTGGCACATGCCCGCACAGTGAATAAAGCACACATATTTGGTATCCCCATGCACTGGAGAAGTGTCAAAATGTGAAAGGGGATGAATTGTGTCCTTTCGTCCATACTGTGTGTGAAAAATGCTAGCATAAACTTACTCATTTGCAAATTTCTTAAATAAACGATGTATACTGACAAATGCCATTAAAACAAAGTCCTATCTGTCCTTTAAACAGAGTGTAAAATTCAAAGATTATCTTTTTTTCCCTGCAGAGTTATAATATTCTAAACAAGCGTATAGCAAAATTTTCTCTGGTCATTCAGCTGTAAAACAGCCTAGTCCTTAACCGGTTAAAGGGACTTTTTCACCAGTTTATCAATTCCCTATATCTTAACTAATCTAATAAGAGCTTTGCCGCTGATAACTACAGTGCGATTTGTTTAATAAAAACACGTTTATTCTTTGCAAAGTTATGAGCATTTTTATAAATATGCTAATGTGGCTCTAATAGCCAAATAGGAGGTGACTCTTTTCACTCTGGGCAGTGTAATGTTTTCTGTAAGATGCTGTCCAATCAGCATAGAGATTCTTCCCCTTCCCTGCCCAGCAACACAGCGTAATCATATAGTATACAGCTTCCATCCCCAACTGTGTTTTCCAATGTTGATATCTCCGGTTATGTCACAGCTATCTAGCTAACTTCGATCCTGGTGTCATTTGAAAGATTGGAATCTCCTCTTTCATATGCCACCAGAACCGCTGTTCCAGGTGGTCCACAGCCCGAGATATGGCTGTTTGAAGTGATCCCCCTTCCCTCCAGCTTTAATTTCACTCTGTGTGAAGCAGCTTGATGCTGATAGGACAGGTCAGAGGCCGTGACGTAACTCCACCTCAGGAGAATCGCTGCTGTTATCTCCCAGCTGTCTAATAAAGGCTCATAACTTTGCAAATAATAAACATTTTTTTAAAACAAATCACACTCTAGTTATCAGCAGCAAAGCGCCTATTAGATTAGTTAGTAGATAGGGAATTGATAAACTGGAGACAGAGTCTCTTTAATTGAAAAAAGTTCTGCTTTTAGGAAGTGGTGTCAATTTGCTAAATTGTGTTGATAAGGAAATGTTGAACAAATTCTTGTTTCACGGTAAAACAAAATGAAAGTTATATGAAAAAAGAAACGTTACAATAATAATAACTTTAAGATTAACCTTTTAAAGGTATTTTCTGGCTATTTGCCATCAAGGTACCGCTTTACAAGTTTTTGGCCACACTAGAAATGCATACTAATGACACATCAATCTATTTACAAGCTTTATGTTGTCTAGAATCTCATGTCTGTCTTTAATATCTCAGAACAGCCTTAAAGGCCTGGTAAGGAGGCTAGCAGTCTAATATTCAGAAAGTACTGTTTAAGAACAAACTTTAGCTAGCCAGGATAAAGGAGGGGGGATTCTGTGAGCTCACTAGAGCGAGTGTGTAGTCTCAAATTTTGCAGCATGAAGCAATGTGGTTGCTTTACCACATGCCAATGCTGCAATTTTGGGAATTGCTCCATCTAGTGACCAGCACTGGGAAATGTTATAAATTAGAATCTAATTTATAATATTTCCTGACTCGTGAAAAAATTTAAAAAAGTAGAACAATGTTTAATCACTTATACACTAACTGTTTAACTAAAAAAAAAAAAAAATTTCTAGCGACACATTCCCTTTAACTAGTTTGCAATAGCTGGTTCAGGCCTTGGAGGAAACCTTGCTGATTTTAACCTTTGTAGAAGTAAAAACACTTGATAAATACATTAGATCTTTAACACATTGACAGGTTGCTGCCTATTGTTTTGGATGTTTTTTTTGAACAATCAAGCTGAGCACTCAGGCACCAAATTAGTGGGGGGAGAAAATAAATTTGTAGACAATGTATAAAGGAATAGTAAATGACAGACCACGATCACCCAGTCCAGAAAATTTGAATTGTGACCCATTAAAAATATTTGTAAACAAGTATGCAATATAAACTCATACTTTTACAGAAAAAAACTGCAGAGTAATAAATTCACTTATCACCTAATTTTGACACTTACAGGAGGTTGATAGCAAGGTATGAGTTTATTATTAATGTAACAAGTGACTATATTATCTAAATTGAGTATCGCAGGGACAGGTATTATGAGAGTCCGTTAGTAACATGCCCAGTGGCGATTACCAGCGTCTTTAGTTAGACTGGACATGGAGGCCACTTACGCTTGTTAGGTCACTCTAGGCTGAAGCTTAATAAAACAATGAAGAAATGTAACAGCACTCCAGAGGTATGGTATGCTTTAAGTGAATTTTAATTGCACTTAAAGGGAAATTTAATACTAGTTCTGTGCCAGTAGCAAAAGAGGTGGGCGAGGTATGGCCCAACAAATTTACTATAATTTATGCCAGAAGCTGACATAAATTATAGCAAAAATCTACATCAGCCTGGCGTAGGTTTGACTTTTTGAATCACTGACGCTCAGAGACGCACCTAATATATTAAGAGGCGTGTGCCTCTTAATAAATTAAGCATATCTTACACCAAGGTGTTTTAGATTTAGACTGATGTATAAAACGCCAGTTTTAATACATTCCCCCCAGAATATTTAAATCCATTAACCACTGCTGGTGAAAGTACCTTTGATATTAGCAGTTAGCAGCCAGAAATATTTTAGGTTAATTTAAAACCCTTCATCAGACTGAAAAACATACAAACACACAGTATGTATATTGAAATATTCTGTGGTTATACACATTCATAGCATATAATACGTATATAAACAAAAATATTTTAGTAAAATTAAATCACAACATGTATCGGTGTGTGAAAATTAATCAGCCAGATAATATTTGTATAGTAATGGTATACTGTAGTATCTTATATTATAGGTCGACTATCCTGAATGATTCAAGATATAGGTATATAATGTAGAATAACAGAGAAATGGGACGAAACTAGTACAGTACATGTATAGATAGTCAACTATGCAAGCAAGTACAAAATATACAACTGGTATTTACTGTAGATAAAGACAAATGGTACAAAAAATAGGTGGATGCATAGGCATCTCAATAGAATTGAATATGCAGAAAGATAACAAGTAAATCAACAACAACAACAACAACAACAACAACAACCCCCATGGAGAAAGTGGTCTGACCTGGGTTTGTTACATCAGAAGAATTATCCAGCACAATATAAAATATTTTTCTTAATACGCATAATATATTCTCTAAATTTATGCAACCACCGAATATTTCAATATAAATATATTTCATTTATGTATCTATATATTTTTTTAAAATCTTAACATATAGTATTGATGTAACATAGAAATGGCCTCAAATATACTTTATATAATGTATAAATTCATTATACTCCTCCAATATTTAGTACACTATAGTATCTTGAATTCCCACACTATCTATATAATCCAACAAATGTTTCCATAGTTTAATTTTTTACCACCTTCATCATTTCTTTTTCTTTTATGTTCTCATTTAATATATTAAATATACCTTCAATTATTTTATGTAAATTTTCTTTATCTAAAATCAATGTGTACACACAATATACTGCCACCGCCGAAAAATAATAATAGTAATAGCTATTTAATGTCTTAATCTGCACATCAATTAACTCTTTACATGCACATAAATACATTATATACTTGTATACATACATACATTAATTCTACCCCCCCCCCCCTCTAACATGGAAAACCAAGTGCTGGTTCTAATCCATCTCTCACTTGCTACCTTGTAAGTAGTTAACCTAAAAAAAAAAAATAATATTTTCCCACTTTTTCTAATGTATTTTTGTTTTCAAAGTGGGGAGTGGTTATTGAAAATAAGAATCTCTCGTAACATGATAGTATCAGAATTCCTCACAAATGCACTGTAGGATGGATTTTTCTAAAAGTGTTTATTCCCACACTGGCATTACTGTAAGAAAAAATAGGTTATGATTACACCTGCTGCAAAAATGCACTTGCAATAGCATATAGCAGAATTTAGAAAGTACATTAGACGAGTTCAGGCCACTGCTGCTCCACATTGTTGACCCATAAAGTCATACAATCCTTGGGTCTGGGTGCTCTGACCATTTTATTCCCATTTTGCAATTTGACATGTTCACTTAGCCATGCCAAAAGTGCTGAAAATATGACTTGATGATTTTAATTAAACCTAATTGGCTGCTAGTGGTTCTGCCGGCATTTGCATAAAATAATCCTATTTAAAAACATAAGGCAATATATATTCTTTAAAGCAATATTATTTTGGCAGCCTTAATAAAATGATATCCTTCTCATTGAATTACATGTTTAAAACATTCCTTTAGTTAGCAAAAAAATTTTACAGGACAGTCTAAAATGAAAGTAATGATACAAGGATTTTAATGAGAAAAAGCAACATCAAGGGACAAAGCTGAGCTTTTCAAATAAATAAAACTTTTCTAATTCTACATTTAATTCTGTTCTCAGTACATCAGTCTGCATTTCATCTTGTACTATAGAAGAAAATTTGTTTAAATGTCTGAGTTTTATTTGGAGGTGATTAGGAGTGTAGTTTCAGCTTTCCACATATTAGTATGGAATTTAATGTTGTATAAAAATCCCATAAAGTTACAGAGCTACATTGCAAAGCTTTCTTAACTGATAATATAGATTTAGTAACTGACGTGTATTAACTTTACTAAATACAACTTTGTTCCATTCACTCTAGTCAAACAGCTAACTATGTTACAAAAGAAAAGTCTGACTGACAGTATCCATATAAGGCCTCGACTTCGGGGGCTCTGCAAATGAAACAAAACCATCATAGCAAAATCTGCCCTCCAAAAGCCAAATTTCGCTCTTTCCCTTTTAAGCTCTGTCATTTGCCCAAACAGCAGTTTATGAATAATTGTGGTATGTTTTTTCTCTATAACCCTTTGGGAAAATTAAACATTTTAAACTAAAACAAAATATATTTTTTATTTTCACGATCACACTCTAAAGAGTTCTATGTAACACCTGTGGAGTCAAAATGTTCACTTTACCCATTGATGAATGGCTTTAGGGGTGTAGTTTCCAAAAGTTTATTTGGGAGTGTTTATTTTGTTTCGGACCTCAAGGCTTCTGCACACCTGAAATGGTACCAGAAAAACATCCTGATAGAAAAGGAGGCACCAAAATCCATAAGGTGCTCATTAATTTCTGAGGCCTGAATCAAACAGCACACTAGGGCCACATATTGAATATTTCTAAAAATTGCAGAAGCAGGGTAATAAATACTAAGTAGCAATTTTCTGTTAACACCAACAATGTAACAGCTAAAAAAATAATTAAAATAGATTTTCTGCAAAAAAAGGAAAAATGCATTATTACATTTCCCCTCCCCTTTCCTTAAATTCCTGTGAAACATTTAAAGGGTTAACAAACTTACTAAATGCTGTTTTGAATACCTTGGGGGGTGTCGATCCCAGATCAATTAAATTTATTGGCATTCAAACTGTTCCCCAACATTGTAGGGGAGGTGACTGGAATAAGAGGATCCTACAGATAGAAAGTCAGTGATTCATTGAATCAAATCAGTCAACCTGGATGGTTCAAATGAAAATTGGCATATCATTTGTTTCTTATAAATAAGTATGATCTCTCTCTATGCATGTTCCTCCTTCCTAATTATAACAGTAATGCATATACAATCCATTCCCGCCCCCTGTCAAAAAAAGTAGGGTGGCGTAAGGATATAAGCTGCGCCTATTCTTCTGATTGGCGGTTAAGGGGAATGTGTGAACTTGTGTGGGCGTAAATTAGGGTATTTAACGGCGGAAACGCAGAGAAAGCGTGGCCACTGCCAACAATAATTGCATTCCGCCATTATACCAGTTTGCTTCCTGACGAGCCAGTCACAATTCTGGCGAAACATGTTGGAGCTTGGTCAGACTTAGGGACATAAAATATAGTTTAGGACTCAGACTCTAGTCAACCAGGGGTAGCCTCTGTTTGGTTCTCTTTAGAGACAGTGCTATAACAGGCAGTAGTGGGACTCCAATAGCCCAATAAATAGAGGTAAAGTGTTGCATTGCCCCTTAAGAACTGAAAGGTGTTAATTACCCAAAAATATTATTATAAAAACACGAACACTAGGGTGTTTTTTCTTTCATATGTTATATTTTATTTGTATAATCATTAAAAGTTACATTTTAATAGGGGCTTTTTTCCTGCCACAAGTATTCATATAATTATAAAATAAACATCTAGTCTATTATTTAATACTGACTTAGTATCTGCCATTACTACCTCTTGGGTAGGGCATTTCATAATTTTACTACTCTAACGGTAAAGAGCCCTTTCCTATATTGATGTATTGAACTGCTTTCTTCCACAAGCAATGAATGTCCCATGGTCCTTTGTAAAGTCCTCGGAAAGAACAAATCATGTACTAGTTGTTTGTATTGACCATGCATATACTTATACATGTTAATAAGGCATTTATTTCCAATCAGAACAAGCCCAATTTTTCTAGCCTTTCATTCTAAGAGATACCTCCCATTCCATTTAATAATCTAGTTGCCAATCTTTGAACCCTCTCTATCTCTTATATCCTTTTTACAATGTGGAGCCCAAAACGGAATCCCATATTCCAGATGTGGCCTTACAAGAGTTTTATAGAGGGGTTCTATTACATTTAAATCCAGGTTTTTATCTCGCTTTTTATATAACCTAAAATCCTATTGGCTTTTGCAGGTGCTGCTTGACTTTGAGTACTGCTGTTTAGCTTACTTGTAACCAGAATACCCAGGTCCTACTTTTGTTCTCCCCAGTTTTATTCAATTTAATGCATATGCATGTGGCCTAGGTGCATTACTTTACATTTAACAACATTAAAATGTATCTGCCCTATTTTTGCTCATGCTGCCAGCTTATCTTTGTCTTTCTGGAATATTTTACAATTAACCTGAGTTTTAAGTATACAAGAAAAAATAATGACCAAATTAGATAACCAAGTAAATGCAATTAATTATTGCATGGTGCCTTCCAGGTGGATAATGCAAAAGAATAAAGAAAAAAACACAAAATCCCGGATATATCCAGTGCACACTAGGATGAAAGAGTAAATCTAACAATTTTATTTAAATAATTAATAGCTTAAAAATTACCATTTTCCGGTCAATAGCCGTATATAAAAAAAAACTATCATTAAACGGAGTTCACCAAGAGAATCTGGCCAGGTTTATAAAGAGGCGACTGTAATTCAGCATGAAATTTACAGATTATAACATTACATATACATACACAAAGACATGATAGAAATGCAAAGAAATTTACCTAATACAAGTAGATATATGAAAAAAGATCACTGGGGGAAGGCTATATTAGCCTGGACTGATGTGTTGGGTTCACTCCAATTTTAAATTTCATATTTTACTTGGAGGTGACCAAAAGGTCATTAATAAAGAGATTAAAAAGAATTGGGCCTAACACAGATCCTTGTGATACCTCACTGCTGACTTTAGCCAATTTTGAGTGACTACCAATTATAATGACTCTTTGTTTTCTGTCCCTCAACTAATTTCCTTAACCAATATAGGCCCCTCAAAGTCATTTCAGAACTGAATTGTTGGCTAAAATAATGTGTTGAAAATTTTCTTGAATTTGTTTTTGGGTTAAATCAAGGTTTATTGGGTACAAATAATGGTAATCAGAAAGGAGAAAGAGGGCAAGAAACAAACATACAAGGCACATTCGACATCGTAGTGATAAATACTAGCATATAGCGAATCTGGTCAATGAGAAGTGCCTAGTATTATCTATAAAAGGAGTAAGGAAATCAAACCACAGTTAAAAAAGGGGGGAACAACACACATCACCCATAGTGAAAAAGAAATCACAGGAAGAGGAAGGGAAAAGAAAAGGTGAATTTATATTTGGGTACTACTGGGAGGTATCAGGGAGATAGCATATCCCTCACGCTCTGGAGGTAATATATGGCAAGAAAAAAATGGAGGTCCAGAAAGCAAGAGGGACTATAGAATTAACTATAGTCTAGACTATAGCCTAGACTCTTATTTGCCAAACGTGATATCTAATTGTTTAATTCTATTCAGTTTGAATAAATTCAGCACAGATTGCAAGCGCCTTATCTTCCCTGTCTGACTCTCTGATGTTTTCTAGGACTGTATCCAAGTCGGATACAGTCCTATAAGACATCAGAGAGTCAAAGGGGGCAATCTGGGCACTTGCGATTCCACCCCTAAAATTAAAAAAATCATACTCGACATCACTAGTCTCCCGTATTCACGCTTCCCTGCTGGCCTCCTGAGATGACATTGTTTTGTCCTGTGGGGCCACTGTTTCAACTCATCAATGACGGTCTCCTGAGAGGACAGAGTTTTCCTATATGCCGCTGCAGCCTGTAATTGGCGTATCTTGGGGGCTGGCAGGAACGCACGCTATGCAAGACCAGGTGAGTATGTTTTTTTTTTAATCTCTTCTCCCCTTTTCCTTTTTCTAATCTGTAAAATGGTGGCCGGCAGCTGCCATTTTGCCAATTCCTTCTCCGTCTAATTCCCTCATCTCTACCTTTAAGCCTTTTAGCATCTTCAAAAATAAAGGACATTTAAAAAAATTATGCCAACATAAACTAGATATAAGGTAAATCTAAATTTTTAACCAATTTGTGTGCTATGACTATCTCTCTTACAAGAGAGAAATTCTTATTCTGAAAACTGCAAATTTGTAAAAATGTTAGATACATTTTAATGTTTTTTCCACAAATAAACAAAGAATGTAGTGAACAAAATTTACCACTACCATAAATTACAATGAGTCACGAGAAAATGCAGTCTGAGAATAACTTGTAGACTGAAATAATGCAAAAGTTATTTAAAGTAACACATGTCAGATTCAAATAAATGAGGCTGTCAAAACTGGCTGCTACTGCGACCATTTATAAGCTTCTAGCCTCACAACTACCTTAGGTCTACGGACAGAGACACAAAATGCCTAGGAGGAAGAAACCACCCACTAATCCGGAGAAACGTATGGCATTTCACTTTTCCTGCACTCTGCAGTGGGGTCAAGATGGCGCCGACATTCGTTCACAAGCTAGCTCCAGCAGGTCTCTGGAGTGCATACCTTTGTCAACACCACCAAGGCGAAACAGCTCTGCTCCTCCTCGACCACCTGTACTGCAACCAGTGGGACGTGGTTCCCCACCCGATCCACTTTTTAGCGAGCAAGGGTCCCGAGAAGAAAGCCCGGATCGTACTCACCGAAGACACATGCGGGATTCTCCATCCTCTGCTCCGGTATCGTCATCTTCAAAGAGCCAGTGAAACAAAGGCTGCCTTCATCTCTGAGGCGAGCAACGACTATTCTATTGCTTCAGAGTCATTGGACCCCTCGGACCTCTTTGAAGGTATACCAACATCTGATAAGACAGTTACTGACTCCATTAAGAAAGTCATGCTTAAGGCCTTGCGCCACTCTTTGCAAATGGACATTGGTCATTTGATCAAACCTATAAATGTGGCTATCAAGAGGTGGATCAAAGAGTTCACCATGTGTAATCTAAAATGGGGGACGTTGCTCGATCACATAATGACCTGATTAATGCTTACTTTGACCTAGACTCAGAAGTACAACTTCTACAACTAAACTAGCAGATATGGAAGACAGGTCGAGGAGGAACAATATTAAATTCAGGGGAATACCTGAAAGTATTACGCCAAATGCACTTGTACAATATCTACAGTCCTTGCTACCATGCTACCTGCCCGTACTTTACCCAGTATAATTATCGATAGAGCTCATAGGGTCCCTCGTCCTAAACATTTGGTAAATACTGTGTCAAGCGATGTGCTTGCTCGCATACACTTTTTTCAAGTCAAGGAGAACTTAATGGCGGCGGTTCGGAGAACAGGTCAGTTACTGGATCCTTACCAACATCTATCGCTGTACACAGACCTTTTAACGTCCTCACTCACACTACGACGTCAACTAGCTCCTATTACATCCATTTTGCGTGACAACAAAATCCTGTACAAATGGGGATTCCTGGTTCGCCTACTCTCGAGCTGAGAGTCAAAAACCCACACAAAATTACTACACTTGTGGGGTCCTTTGAGTTCGTAGAGCACTGGGTTGACTTTTCATTGGGGTATAAACTGTATACTGCAAATGATTTCTGAATGGAAGGGGGTCTGCTGTGCTAGGGGAGAGATTTTTAGCAGGATTGGCAGAGTATTTAAACTAGGGCTGAGGAGGGAGGTCAAGATAAAAAATAAAGGGGTAGTTAGGTTAGAAAGGGGTAAGACTATATGGGTGGGTGGAGAAATGGACTGTGGGGGGCATTAGGCAACAGGATAAGGAGAACCATGTATTACAAAACAACATTGAAGATAAATATTCCCACAAAATTTCTGTTTCAATATGTCTTTATTAAACAGTTGAGACATCAGAAAATATATGTGTAGAACAGTTCTACTCACAGGTAGAAGTAAATAGTTAGTCTCAAATAATAATTAAATCGTTAATTCCTATAAGTTTTAACATTTTGAGAAAATGGGATTCAAAATAATATGGGTAATAAAAGAAAGGTAAATAAAATAAATGTTGTGAAGAACGTATACAGGTCATCATAAAGAGAAAATAAAATGTATACAACAGGCAACGTATGAGCTCCCACTAGAAAGGGAGCGGTACGGCATATACAGAGTTATTCCAGCACATCCAATCTTTACAGAACCGATTATGTCTTTGTATGCTACAGGCATAAATATATTCATATTGATAGTTTGTATTGACTTTTTTAATGATGTCTGTGATGGTCGGGATGTTACATGTTTTCCATCTGAACGCTACAGCTGATTCAATTGATCACATTTCTGATACTGAATGTGAAAAATTGGAAGGAAACTTAAAGTTTATGTTCACTAATGCCAGAAGTCTAGCAAGCAAAATAGGGGAGCTTAACACCTTGGAACTGGAGGAACATATCAATATAGTTGGTGTTCCTGAAACATGACTAGACTCTTCACATGATTGGGTTATAAATCTTTAACGTTTTACACTGTTTCAGAAAGACAGGGCAAATTTGGAAAGGCGGTGGAGTATGTCTGTATGTTAAAAGTTTTATGAAGGTGAGGCCACGTTAAGACTTGTATGAATTGCTGTTGAATTCCGCTGCAGACAGTTCACAGTGGAATTCTGCAGCAGCCGTTTTTTTACGTTTGTTTCTATACACTTTTAGGAAACTTAGTTCAGACGTTGCGGAAAATAACTGTGTGGAAATTAGGCTGGAAAAACTGAAAGCTATTGCAAATCCACTGTGATATCTGCAACGTCTGAATTACCTGACAAGTACGCAAATGTTGGTGCAGATTCGTTGTGTATTTGCCCCGAAACTGCACCAACATTTGCAGCAGAAAAATTCTGCCACGTGTGAACGTGGCCTGAGTGTGGAAGAGCCAATAATGGGTGAAGATTGTGAGGAGGTTAAAACTTTGCGGGTGGAATCACAAATGGATGTAAACACTGAAAAAGTAATTTTTGGTGTAATCTATAGACCCCCTCCCAATATTACTGAGGAGATGAAAGGTCAGCTGTATAAACAAATGGAGCGGCTGCACAGGCTGGTACTATAGTGATAATAGGAGATTTTAATTAACCAGAAAATAAATGGGGTCATGGTTTTGCTTCAACTGTAAAAGGTAGAACTTTCCTCAACTTGTAGCAGGATAAATTTATGGCCCAGCATGGGGAAGACGCGACAAGAGGTGATGCTCTGTTGGAGCTTGTAATTTCTAATAATGCAGAGCTTGTTGGGAATGTCACTGCTACTGAAAAAGATTTGGTGATACTAAAAAAGATTTGGGGAATTTGTACATTTACCTTTACCAAACAGTGCCAGGCAGCTGCTGCCAAGGCAAATATAATCATGGGTTGCATCAAAAGAGGCATAGATGCTCATGACAAAAACGTAGTTTTGCCCCTATACAAATAGTCTACTAGTTAGACCAGGGGTCTCAAGCACGTGACCAGCGGGCCGCATGCGGCCCCTGGGGCTATCATCTGCGGCCCGCAGGACACAAAGCCGCTAGTATAGTCTCTGCTCCAAGACTCTGGAATTCCCAGACATCGCTGTCCACATATGAACAGCGATGTCTGGGGCTTCCCCAGAGCCGGAGTCCCATGCAGAGCACTAGTATAGGCTCTGCTCTGGGACTCTGTGGAATTCCCTGACATCGCTGTCCATATATAGACAGTGTGTCAGGGTCTTTCCCAGAGTGGAGTCCTGGGCAGAGCGCTAGTATCGACTCTGCTCCGGGACACTGTGGAATTCCCTGACATCGGTGTCCATGTTTAGACACACGATGTCTGGGGCTTCCCCAGAGCCAGAGTCCCGTGCAGAGCGCTAGTATAGGTTCTGCTGCGGGACTCTGTGGAATTCCCTGACATCACTGTCCATATATGGACAGTGTGCCAGGGTCTTCCCCAGAGCGGAGTCCCGGGCAGAACGCTAGTATCGGTTCTGCTCCGGGACTCTGTGGAATTCACTGACATCAGTGTCCATGTTTGGACACACGATGTCTGGGGCTTCCCCAGAGCCAGAGTCCCGGGCAGAGCGCTAGTATAGGCTCTGCTCTGGGACTCTAGGGAAGCCTCTGACATTGCTGTCCATACATCGACAATGATGTCAGGGGCTTTCCCAGAGCAGGAGTCCCAGTGATGTCAAAAGCACAGCTGGAGTCCCAGGAAGAGCCTACTAGCGCTCTGCCCAGGACTCCAGCTCTGGGGTTACCCTTGACATCTCTGTCCATATATGGATAGTGATGTCAGGAGCAGAGCTGGAATCCCAGGCAGGGTGCTAGAAGCTGCTCTGCTCCGGGACTCCAGCTCTGGGCAAGCCCCTGACATCACTGTGGCAGCATCTGCGGAGAGCACTGTGGCAGCATCTGTGGAGGGCACTGTAGCAGCATCTACGAAGGACACTGTGGCAGCATCTGCGGAGGGCACTGTGGCAGCCTCTACGAAGGGCACTGTGGCAGCATCTATGGAGGGCACTGTGGCAGCATCTACGGAGGGCACTGTGGCAGCATCTACAGAGGGCGCTGTGGCAGCATCTACAGAGGGCACTGGCATTATCTAGGGGTGTGTTGCATTATCTACAGAGGGCACTGTGGCATTATCTAGGGGTGTGTTGCATTATCTACAGAGGGCACTGTGGCAGTATCTACAGAGGGCACTGTGGCAGCATCTAAAGAGGAATCTGCGGCAGCATCCACAGAGGGCACTGCGGCAGCATCCACAGAGGGCACTGCGGCCTCGTCCACAGAGGGCACTACGGCAGCATCCACATAGGGCACTGCGGCAGCATCCACAGAGGGCACTGTGGCAGTATGTACAGAGGACACTGGCATTATCTAGGGGTGTGTTGCATTATCTACAGAGGGCACTGTGGCATTATCTAGGGGTGTGTTGCATTATCTACAGAGGGCACTGTGGCAGCATCTACAGAGGGCACTGTGGCAGCATCGACAGAGGGCACTGTGGCAGCATCTACAGAGGAATCTGTGGCAGCATCTACAGAGGGCACTATGGCAGCATCTACAGAGGGCACTGCAGCAACATCCACAGAGGGCACTGCGGCAGCATCCACAGAGGGCACTGCGGCAGCATCCACAGAGGGCACTGCGGCAGCATCCACAGAGGGCACTGTGGCACTATCTAAAAAGAGGCTGCCCAATCTTGACATGTGTGTCTGCCAAACGCTGCTAACTGAGCTGCCGGACTGCATTTAGCGACACTTAAACTGGAAAACCGGATTGTTGAAATAAGCACATGGAGAAATATCTCACATTTTAAACCTAATAATGTCAACATATGTCTCATGGGACTACAAAATATGTGGGCTAAGTCACCAGCAAGTGCGGATTATTGAACTCCCCAGTAACAATAGAAACTCCAAGAACGATACGTCTAATAACAGGTAGTGAGAGATAAACACAGTGGTAAGCAGAGAAAGTCTCCGTAAAATCACACCTGTTATTGCAATGCTATATAGCTCTAGGCATAGGGTATTAAGACTAAGCCTGTCTTGAGCATAATCAAAGCTAAGTGTATCGATAGATATGCAGATAGTATTACAGGTATTAAGTTTTTAATAAAACCAACGCTAGTACTGACCCATATAGTTCCACGGATGTAGTGACTCCCAGGTGTGGAGAGACCCCAACGCGCGTTTCGCGTGGATGGCTTTTTCAAGGGGTGAGTACTAGCGTTGGTTCTTGGTGATATGTAGCAACACTGCGTATGTCTGTAGGTAACCTTCGTTCTTTTTGTATCAACTACACTGCAACTATCTAGAACGACTGATAGAAGTTGCTCTCTGTACTGTCATCTGTCCAACCACTGTGACCCGAGTTCCCCTCCTATATTTTTGGAGATATACAGTTTTCTTGATTTGTAGTCTAACTTTTAATCATGTTATTTGTATTGTCCAATAAAATTTGTATTTTTCTATGCCTTTGGCAATTTATATTACTCAATAGTTTCTGACTCCTTCTTTCTCCTGTGCTCTATTTAACATTTTAAACCTAGCGGTATTATTATAGTAATGTAGTATTATTATTATAGTAATGTATTATTATTATTATTATAATAATGTAGTATTATTATTATTATTATTATTATTATTATTATTATTATTATTATTATTATAGTAATGTAGTATTGTTGTAGTAGTTTAAATAACTAATTGATTAACAATAATTTTGTATTGTATCAAATTTGAAAGCAATGCGGTCCGTCAACTTCCCATTTTTTCTATATGTGGCCCACCTACCCAGCCGAGTTTGAGACCCCTGAGTTAGACCATACAAGGAATATAGTGTACAATTTTGGGCACCTGCGTATTAGAAGGACATGGCTGAACTAGAACGGGTGCCAAGAAGGATGACCAAGGTATTTAAGAGAATTGGTGGATTGTAGTACTAGTTTAGAAAAAAAAGACAGCTAAGTGGTGATCTAATTACAATGTACAAACATAATTGGACAGTACAGAAATATTTCTAATAATCTTTTTACTCATCGGGCTGTAACAAGGACAACGGGGCATCCTCTATGTCTAGAGGAAAAAAGGTTTCACCATCACCACAGATGGGGATTCTTTACAGTGAGAGCAGTGAGACTATGAAACTCTCTGCCACAGGATGTCTTGATGGTTGATTCTTTGCGCAAGTTCAAGAAGGGCCCTGATGTCTGGGTACTAATAATCTGCATGCATCATATGTACTAGAGGGAGCTACACTGGGAGATTCACTTGTTGAGAGGGCTCTGGGTGTACTTGTAGATCATAAACTAAATAACAGCATGCAATGTCAATCAGCTGCTTCTAAGGCCAGCAAGATATTGTCGTGTATTAACTCATTAGTGACCACCAATACGCCTTTTCACGACAGCCACTAATGGGTTTTATTCTGATGCATACGCCTTTTGCACAGCGCTGCATCAGAATACATAAACAGAGCAGGGAGCCTTTAAATCTCCCTGCTTTCAGCTACCAGAGGTAGCTGAGGGCTGGGGGCATCCCTGCTCAAACGGGTGAGATCGATATCAGTATTGACCTCACCCGTTTAACCCCTCAAATGCGGCGCTCAATAGCGAGCGCAGCATCTTAGTGGTTTTGGAGAGAGGGAGCTCATTCTCTCATAGCATCGGCACCCGGCAATAAGATCGCCAAGTGTCGTGCCTTCTATGGCAGCTGGGGGCCTAATAAAGGCCCCCAGGTCTGCCTGTAGTGTATGCCTGCTTAGGTCATGCCAGAGGCATGGCTTAGCAGATGACTGTCCATTTTAACCCCTTCCCGACCACCCCACGTAGATTAACGGGCTGCAGAGCTGGTCCTTGTGACTGCAGCCCGTTAATCTACGTGTGCTCATAACAGAGCACACAGACGCTCCCCGCAGCCCAGCAAATCCCAGTACAGGCTGCTACTAGCAGCAAATTGTAAGTGGGGAAGAGGGGGGGAGGACCTCCAGCTCACCATTCGTTGTGTCTGGGGACAGACAGCGCCCGGATTCCCGCACGGCCAGCGGAAAACAACAGGAGAAAAAAGTGGACCATAATCCAGCGCTGGGTGAAAGTAAAAAGGAGCTCCTGTTCCAATTTTATTGGTATAACAATAAAAATAACTAAATAGGATAGTTCTGCAATGTGAAGAGTACAGGGATGAGTGATGGGTAAAGGATCAAAGTTTTCCTTGTTGGAATTCCACATTCCAACAAGGAAAACTTTGATCCTTTACCCATCACTCATCCCTGTACTCTTCACATTGCAGAACTATCCTATTTAGTTCTTTGGATTGTTATACCAATAAAATTGGAACAGGAGTTCCTTTTTACTTTCAGCCAGCGCTGGATTATGGTCCACTTTTTTCTCCTGCTACTAGCAGCCTTAGTACTGGGGGAAAACATCGGGTCGGAACACAGCGGTGATCCGAACCGATTAACCCCTTAATTGCGGCAGTCAATAGTGACCGCCGCATTTAAGTTGTTATAGCAACATCGGCACCCCGTTACGCGATTGCGGGGGCCGATTGTTGCGGGTGGGGCGATTGCTATGGCAACCGGAAGTCTAAGAAAGGCTTCCGGTCTGCCATCTATTGAAGGCGATTACGTCCTGCCAGAGGCAGGGCCTAATATACCTCCTGTCAGTGTGAAACTGACAGGTATAATACCCTGCAATACATAAGAATTGCAGGGTATTATAAAATCGATCCAACAATTGGATCTTCAAGTCCATAGAAGGATTAAAAAAAAAAGTATAAAAGTTACAAAAAATTTACAAAAGTAAAATGTCAAAATAATAAACTGTAAAAATTTACTTTTCCACCTTATAAAGTCCTTTGTTATTAGAAAAAAATGATAAAAATAAATAAACTATTCATAATTGGTATCGCTGCATCCATAACGGCTTGAACTATAAACATATAACGTAATTTATCCTGCACGGTGACCGCCATAAAAAAAATCATTAAAAAACTATACCGGAATCGCTATTTTTAGTCACTTCAGCTCCCAAATAATTTTCATAAATAGGGATCAAAAAGTCGCATGTACCCAAAAATTGAACCGATGAAAACTACAGTTTGTTCCGCAAACAACAAGCCCTCACACAACTTTCCTGATAGAAAAATAAAAAAGTTGTGGCTCTTAGAATATGGCGACACAAAAACAAAATAATTTTTTTAAAACCGAGATTTTATCATGCAAACACCATAAAACATAAAAAACCTATATACATATGGTATCGCCGTAATCGCATCAACCCACAGAATAAATTAAATATGTCAATTATAGCACACGGTGAACGCGGTAAAAAAAAAGAATAAAAAGCAATAGAAGTTTTGACGGCCTAATTCCACTAAATTCAGCAAAAAACCCATGGGATCAAAATGCTCACTATACCCCTAGACAAATTCTTTTTAGGGCTGTAGTTTCCCAAATGGGGTCACTTCTGGGGGGTGTCCATTGTTTTGGTCCCTCAGGGGCTTTGCAAATGCGACATGACACCCGAAAACCAATTGAGTAAACTTGATCTCCAAAAGCCAAATGGCGCTCCTTCGCTTCTGAGCTTCTGAGCCCTGCTGTGCGTCCAAACAGCCGTTTATTACCACATATGGGGTATTGCCGTAATCAGGAGAAATTGCTTTACAAATCTTGGGGTGCTTTTTTTACTTTATTGCTTGTAAAAATGTATAATTTCTACGTTTTATTGAAAAAAATTTAGATTTCATTTTTACGGACTAATTCCACAAAATTCAGCAAAAAACCTGTGGGGTTAAATTGCTCACTATACCCCTTGATTAATTCTTTGAGGTGTGTAGTTTGCCAAATTGTGCACTAGGTGCACCTTTGATTCTGAGGCCGGTGTTTCAGTCCATTAGCGCACTAGAGCCACATGTGGGATTTTCTAAAAACTGCACAATCCGGGTAATATATATTGAGTTGCGTTCCTCTGGTAAAACATTTTGTGTTACAGAAAAAAATGGATTAAAATGGATTTTTCAACAAAAAAAATAAATTTATAAATTTCACCTCTACATTGCTTTAATTCCTGTGAAATACCTAAAGGGTTAAGAAACATTCTAAATGCTGTATTGAATACTTTGAGGGGTGTAGTTTTTAAAATTGGGTGACTTATGGCGGTTTCTATATATAAGGCCCTCAAAGCCACTTCAGAACTGAACTGGTACCTATAAAAATAGGTTTTGGAAATTTTCTTGAAAATGTGAGAAATTGCTGCTAAAGTTCTAAGCCTTGCAACGTTGTAGAAAAATAAAATAATGTTCAAAAAACAATGCAAATATAAAGTAGACATATGGAATATGTGAAATAGTAACTATTTTGTGTGATATTACTGTCTGTCTTACAAGCAGATAAATTTACAATTAGAAAAATCATAAGTTTTGCAAATTTTCTTTACATTTTGGTGTTTTTCACAAATAAGCAATGAATTTATTGACCAAATTTTTCCACTAGCATAAAGTACAATATGTCACGAGAAAACAATCTCAGAATCGCTTAGATAGACAAAAGCATTCCAGAGTTACCACATAAAGTGATACATGTCAGATTTGAAAAAATGGGGCTGGTCCTGAAGGCCAAAATGAGCTCGGTCCTGAAAGGGTTAGACGGACAGGCAGTAATACACTGCAATACAAAAGTAGTGTATTATAAAAGCAATCAGATGATCGCATAGTAAAGTCCCCTAGTGGGACTAGTAAAAAAAAGTTTTAGAAAGTCTAATAAAGTTAATAAAAACAAAAGTGAAAAAAATGAAAAACCCACTTTTTCCTTTTACAAAATGCTTTATTATTATATTCTTTTATTAGTATAACAACAACATAAAGTAAAAAAAATGCACATATTTGGTATTGCTGCATCCGTAACGACCCCAACTATAAAGCTATTACATTATTTAACCTGCACGGTGAATGCCGTAAAAAATAGAATAAAAAACAATGCAAAAATTGCTGTTTTCTGTGAATCCTGCCTTAAAAAAAATGTGATCAAAAAGTCGCATCGACGCCAAAATGCTACCAATAAAAACTACAAGTCATCCTGCAAAAAAAAAAAAGCCCTCATACAGCTGCATAGGCAGAAAAATAAAAAAGTTATGGCTCTTCAAATATGGAGACACAAAATCGAATAATTAAAAAAAAAAAGGGTTTTTACTGTGTAAAAGTAGTAAAACATAAAAAATCAATACAAATTTGTTATCGTTGCAATCGTAATAACCCGCTGAATAAAGTTATTGTGTTATTTGTACCACACGGTAAGTGGCGTAGATTTAGGACGCAAAAAAGTGTGCTGAAATTTCAGGTTTTTTTCTACCCCGCCCCCCAAAAAAAGTTATTAAAAGTTAATCGATAAATTATATGTACCCCAAAATGGTGCTATTAAAAAATACAACTTCTCCTGCAAAATCAAGACCTTATACAGCTATGTTGACGCAAAAATATAAAAGTTATAGCTCTTGGAATGCGACGATGGAAAAACTTAAAAAAATTGCTTGGTCATTAAGGTTTAAAATAGGCGGGTCATTAAGGTTTTAAAAGAGGCATGGACTCGCGGGACAGGGATGTAATATTACCACTTTACAAAGCATTAGTGAGGCCTCATCTTGGATATACAGTTCAGTTCTGGGCTCCAGCTCATAGAAAGGTTGACCTGGAGTTGGAATAAATACAAAGAAGAGCAACTAAACTAATAAGGGTCATGGAGAATCTAAGTTATGAGGAAAGATTAAAAGAATGAAACCTATTTAGCCTTGAAAAGGGACGACTAAGGGGGGACATGATTAAATTGTATAAATATATGAATGGGCCATACAAAAAATATGGTGAAAACCTGTTCCATGTAAAATCCCCTCCAAAGACAAGGGGGCACTCCCTCCGTCTGGAGAAAGAAGGTTCAATCTCCAGAGTCAACAAGCCGTCTTTACCATAAAAACTGTGAATCTCTCGAATAGCCTATCAAAGTAGCTGGTCACAGCAGGGACAGTAGATGGCTTTAAAAGATAATTTCTTAGAACGGAAAAATATCAGCACCTATGTCAATGTATAGAATTCTTGTTTGAATGTTGATCCAGTCAGATTGCCACTTGGGATCAGGAGGGACGTTTTTTATATTTGGGAAGATTGGTTAATGCCTTATGGGTAATATTGATATTTACAGTATTTACTTATTCTTTTTTTATTTCTTTCTGTTTTAAACTTTCCTCTGGATCGATAGGGGTAAAACAAACTTTCTCCCATCCCTTGGATAAACTTAATGGACATATGTCTTTTTTTTAAAAACTTTACTAACTATGTAACATAAATGAGGGGTCTGGTTCTGTCTCATGTCTCTTGCTTAGCACCTGAATTTTGGTTTTACATGTGATACAGTTTTTCTCTCATCATGGGAAGCAGTGATTTTATTTTATTTTACCTTATTCTATTTTCCTCTCCTTTTCTGGGATCTTTATTTCCAAGGGGATATTGATTGATACATATTACAATGTATACTTTCTTAATTTACATATGATCTTTTTGACTCAATCAAATGATTGAATGATTCTCCTATGTTTCTTGTCTATAAGGAACGTTTTTTTTACTTAATTCTTATTATGTTTGTGTTTTACTGCTGGAACTGACAACCTGTTGCATATGCTCTTGTATATGCTTGCACTGACCTCCTTGCAGTATGTTGTTATACTCCTTTGTGTAACTGTTTTAATAAAAACACATTTGTAAATAAAAAAATTAACATCAAAAGGATCTATAACACAAAGAGACGAAATCCACATTGGGTGGGATCAGCTTCAAAGAAAGGTAAACGGAGCGTGACATCAGAACACCCACGTGTCAAGGTAAATTTAATTGGCTAACGCGTTTCATCCACTCAGGGACTTCATCAGAGACGTCACGCTCCGTGTACCTTCCTTCAAGCTGATCCCAGGCTGATCCTATGCTGGGTCAATACTACCTGGTCCTGTGCCGCAAACTGAACCGTAATATACGGGTACAGATAGACGAAGCAAGGAGGTCTGTGCTGGATCACCTTGCTGGGTGAGAAATATCGGGAACGTATCTCCCTTATTGACCCCGTTCTGAAGAACATAATTGGGACCTATCGTGCAGTTCACTCCGTGCTGGGAGTGGAGCTCCACCTTACACAGGTGGCTGGGATTGGATCATGCTGGTCGAATCTGAGGAATGGATCGTTTTTCTCCTCTAACTAAAAAAGATTTCTTTCTAACAACTGGAGGTGTTGCTTGAGAGACTGTGTTCCTAAAAACGGCAAATGGACACAGGCTCATCATACTATCATTGAGGACATCTATTCGGCAGAATATACAACCTATATATCAAAGGGGCCCCTCGATTGCAACAAATAAATAGATAAGTACACCTGGATTGGTAGACAATTTCTATACGAGATTACTAAATGTAATTATATTGTACTGTGTATCTTGTCTTGGAGCCGTAATCAACAGCAATTTAAGATATAATTATTTTCTCAGCTGATCCTGTTATATGATACTTTTAGTGATTAATTTTGAATGTCCTTGACTCTTGTCCTTTGACTATGCTATACTATTATATGGTTAATGGACTTGACTCTAATTCTATATTAATTAACTAATAAATGTGTACTTATTTGATATCAAATTCTACCGAGAGTGTGCTGGTTTATGTCCAATATTCGTTTTCGTTTTGTTTTTACTCTGATGACCATTCTCATGGAAGGAGAAATGTGTTGTGAGAAAAAAATTCTAAAATCTTTTTCTAGAATCTTTTATCTATCATATATAAGTGAGTTATCTTGATAGTACTTTACGTTGGTCTATTGATGCATTTAAATATTGTGGCTTCTTAATATGACCTGATTCTACCTGACATTGGTCTATTTATATATAGAGAGATATTGGGGTAGATCAACTATTTAAAATGCGCCAAATTTCTGGTATACATGCTGTGTGCCACATTTGTTAACTGTTTTAGACACTTTTTTCAAAAGACTCGACAAGGAATGGGGCTCATTGGGAACGTAGACGTAACCTGTCAGAAAGGAGCACGGCTTAAAATGTGATGTCATGCATCAAAATTTCACCAAAATTTTGGCACAATAAATGGAGTAAACTAAGCCAACAAGAGGTGGTATAAGGAAAAGAAACGTGTCTAACATGTCCAGCTAGATGCACCAAATTTATCATACAGCATTCACCACTTTGATAAATTTGCTCAATTTTCTGACTGCCTTGTCTAAGTTTACACTATTTAAAATGCACGTACTGACCTTATCTATATAGGCAACTGATGCCCGCCGTTCATCCAGGTTCTTTTGTGACCTACTGGATTTTTTATTTGAAGACCTAACTATTAAGTGTAACAAATATGCAAACAATTTAAGACATTAGGAAGGAGACTCTTGTATTTCAATGTCATTGAAGGTCAATTATTCATGCCATAACATGCAGTCACTGTGTGTTTTTTGCATTTTCTAATTTAGGGTTAAGGTTTCATTCACTCAGCAGTTTGAACAGTCTATATAAATGGCCTGTATTTTGTGAAAAAAAAACAACAAGATTAGATCTTGTCAAAGAAAAGCAGGAAATCACATGCAGAGGAACATAGCGGCATCCAGAAATGAGTTTTTCTGAATTCTGGAAGAAATGCACATCATCAACAAGGACAGGGAATGCAATTAGTAACACAACTGCATAGGTCTCAGTACTGACTAATTTTAGGCACCTTTTGTTTATTTGCTGGATATGTGCTTTTTATTTCTAAAATTATTGTTGTTATTAATATACATATGTATAGAAGCGTCATCATCTTCTATTATAACATCTGTACACTAAAATCTGAAGGGGCTAAATGTGTTGAGATAATGTTCAGCTACTGCTTCTTTCCCCTTCACCTTATCATATGTGTATTGCCATGAGCTTGGGGGATCAAGGCCACACAGATGGTTACTGGCTATCATGCATCCAACAGTAAGTCACCCACTGATTTTCTAACCAGGCTTTTTCAACTTTTCTTTGATGTGTTTAAAAAAATAATAAAAAAAGAAGTTACGCTTTTAATCTTGCTAGTATAGCATGAGTTAGAATGCCTTCGAACACAGAGGAGAAAAGCCATATTTTTTATTATTATTATTTTGGCTTGAAAATAAAGTGCATATTTTATGTAACATTAAACTCGAGTTTACTACACTGCATTTTATAACCCTTTGGCGATGAATCTGCTTATATACTACAAGTTTCCATCATCAAATCATCTGTTTAAGGTTTCTGCTTTCCCCAAAGCAATGTAATTGTTCTGATAACAGAACATATTAGAGTTTTATAAGAACATATTGTTTCCTCAAGGTGTTCTTACAAGTTGAAAAAAAAGGTAATTTTACTGTAAGATTTGACTAGTTTACAGCTATCTAATTGTCTCACAGTTTGCATCAACATTCCGATTGTATATCACAGAAAATGACTTACATGCTCATTCTATACTGCAGATATAAAATACTGGAGTAAATGCTATTATCCCGCAAACCCTCAGCAGGTGTTAGTATATTCAATGCTTAAACACATACAGGACGTAATAACTGTTTACAATAACATCTGCTTACGTTATTCATCAAAGACAAAGCATTCTTTATTAACTAAACATAACAGCATGACTTTTATATCTTTTATTTTCTTATTTGGAGAGAAGAAGCTTATAAGCTCCATTGCAGAATGCTATGCTGCTATGAAACATCAATAAACTTGGATAATGTCAGAAAGCATAAAAATAAATGCTTTATATACTGGCTTTAGCACACAATGTTAATCATTTAAATGTTAATGAAAGATTAAAATAATAATAGTAATTTAATAAAACTATAATACAATTAGATAGTATTTTTCTTTTTAAACCTGACTGCCGCTTTGGAATGAATATTGAAACTTTTTGAATAAATTAAATTACTTATCTATACCAAATATAGTATAATTAAACTGGACATTTGTCTGTATATAGTGAAACCCTCAACAGACCTTTACTGAGATACTGTCTCTTAAAACATTTACTGATTTCACCACTTTAGTAATATTTTCCCCTAAAGGGTGAAAATCTCTTTCTTGACCCCACCTAGTGACTATTTATACATTTACATAAGAACATTGTTTTATTCCAAGGCATTGGAGGTTTCCACAGTTTTAAAGATTTTACAATAAAGTATCCTATTAGCCAATGGAATTTGAACCTTTCTTTTACTCCAGCTGGAGAGTATACCCTTTTTTTTTTTTTTTTTTTTTATTTAGGAGACCTTATAATGAATAGCTGTTTTGGTATGGGCCATTTATTGTAAGGTACTTCTGAGATACCCAAAGACAGAACTAAAGTGGCCACACATTTCACTTTTCAACCCCTTTTGCTTTGACCTTGTTTAGGGTCTTGGCACACTTTTGGCCCAATGACTTCAGTGCTAGTGGTTATCCAATGATACATTCTCTGGATAATCTATATAGAAACCAGAGTGGGAAAAAAATAGAAGCAGATGGTTGCTGGTAGTTATGGACAGTCTTGTAGTCATCAAGAAGATATAACACTAAACATGACTTAGGACAGTGATTCCTGTAGCGTCCATGGCCGTGGGCCATCGGGTTTACTCACCTCCCGATGCTCGCAGCCATGGATCCGTGAGCGCTGGTTCCCATCTCCTTCCTAGGAGACGCCAGTGCTCACTTCCGCTCCGGTCTTCTGGAGATCGTCATCAACATCAACTGCCATGATTTCCTGGTCTTTAAGAAGGCTCCAGGCCTTCTGATCCTTGCCTGAGTGTTGTTAGTTTTCCCAGTCCGTCTTGCAAATTATCCCTTAGTGCTTCCCGTTTCAGTTGTTTCCGGTGCCTTGTTACCTGTTCCTGTTTCCCATGCTGTGCCTCTAGTATCAAGTCGTGCCACGTCCTGTGTCATCTGCCACGTCCGGAGGAATCTGCCACGTCCTGTGTCATCTGCCACGTCTAGAGGAATCTGCAACGTCACGTGTCATCTGCCACGTCCGGAGGAATCCGCCACGTCTGGCGCAACCTGAGGCACCTGTGTCATCTGCCATGTTTGGCGTTATCTGCTGCACCCATCTCCATCAGTGCCAGAGTTGCAGCCACTGTCTGGACTATCCAGGTACCCTTGTGCGGGACATTGTATTACTGGGGTTTCCTGTTGTTTGGCCAGCTGCCTCCCCGCTACGGCGGTACTGCCCAGTGCGTCCACTAACCCGCTTCATGACAGTACGCTCAGGCCATGGACCCCGCTGGTCAACCTGAGACTTTGACGACACAAGCCATGCTGGCTGAGATGGAGGATCTCCAGTCACGACAAGACCAACTCCTCCTGTCGGTGAACGCCATTGCCCATCGGCTGCTTGCTCCAACCACAGTCGTCACCGCACCCATTCCTGCTGTTCCTCCTGCTACACTTCCTGTCTGTACCGGTGCCAATCCCCTGTGTTTCTTGCCGCTACCTCCATGCTATGACGGAGATGCGAGGCCCTGCAGGGGATTTTTGAATCAGTGCCTGATCCATTTCAGACTACATGTCAGGTCCTTCTCTTCAGATAACGTCAGGATCGCCTTCATCATCTCTCTCCTTACTGGTAAAGCCCTGGCATGGGCTAATCCTCTGTGGGAACATCAGGGACCAGAGACCCGGAATTTGCAGTGCTTCTTACAGACCTACCGCTCGATCTTTGAGGAACCTGGGAGAGTTTCTTCAGCTGCTGCATCCTTGCTGACCCTACATCAGGGAAACCTTTCCGTGGGCGAGTATGCCATTCAGTTCCGTATCCTGGCTGCTGAATTGACCTGGAACAACGAGGCTTTGGTGGCTACATTCTGGCAGGGACTGTCTTCAGGGATCAAGGACGAGCTGGCTGCTCGCGATCTGCCATCTACCCAGGATGATCTTATCCTACTCGCCTCCCGGGTTGACAAGAGGATCCGGGAGCGTTCCCAAGAGGTACTCCGGGAGAGAGAACTTCCTAGGCTGGATTCTACTTTTCAGCAATCCTCCTCAGTCGTCCCACCAGAGGACCCTATGCAGAGTAACCATGTCAAATTGTCTACCCAGGAAAAACAACGTAGACGCACTTCTGGACTTTGTCTGTATTGCGGCCTCGGAGGCCATATTGTGCGCCTGTGTACCCAGGGGCCAGAGAGATCCCATTGCCTAAGACTCATTGGAAAGACAACCCTAGATGGAATGGTACCTAACAAAGCATTCTGTTCCAAGCTGACTATTCCTGTGATCCTAGTATCCGGCGAGAGGACGCATCAAGTTTCTGCCTATCTTGACTCATCCAGAAAGAGCTTGTGGATCGTCTTCAGTTGCCCACAGTCCCCCTAGAGACATCTTTGGCTGTTGCCTCAGTTAATGGGCTGCCTCTGCCTGATCCCATCACTTCTAAAACCAAGCCGTTGAAGCTCCAGGTTGGAGTCCTTCATTCTGAACTAATTTCTTTCCTTGTTTTGCCCAAGGCTATCAATCCTGTTCTACTGGGCCTGCCTTGGCTTCGACTACATGCCCCAGTCCTGGACTGGAATTCTGGAGAGGTTCTCCAATGGGGCTCCAAGTGCCATGGTCATTGTCTGTTGCAGATCCATCCTGTCAAGCCTCCTCTACCTCAGTCATTGGAGGGACTGTCGCCCCAGTTTGCTCAGTATGCAGATGTTTTCAGCAAAAGGGAGGCTGAGACGCTGTATCCACATCGGACTTATGACTGCCCAATTGAACTGGTTCCTAATGCCTCTCTCCCCCGTGGTCGAGTATATCCTCTCTCCTTGCCTGAGTCTCTATCCATGTCGGCCTATATCAAGGAGAATCTGGAGAGGGGTTTCATACGAAAGTCTTCCTCCCCGGCCGGGGCTGGATTCTTCTTCGTTAAAAAGAAAGACGGATCCCTTCGACCCTGCATTGACTACCGTGGTCTCAATCACATCACGGTATAGAATAAATACCCGTTGCCACTTATATCTGAGTTATTTGATCGCATACAAGGAGTCAAAATTTTTTCTAAACTACACTTGCGGGGGGCTTATAACCTAGTCCGGATTTGCCGGGGTGATGAATGGAAGACGGCATTTAACACCCGGGAAGGGCACTACAAATACCTAGTGATGCCCATCGGACTGTGTAATGCTCCCGCAGTGTTTCAGGAATTCGTTAATGATATCTTCCGAGATCTCCTCTATGTCTGTGTTGTTGTTTATCTCGATGATATTTTGATTTTCTCCCAGATCTGACGACTCATCGGAGGCATGACCGTCAGGTTCTACTACGATTAAGGGAGAATCATTTATACGCCAAGTTGGAGAAGTGCGTCTTTGAGAGGAGTTCTCTGCCATCCTGGGCTACATCATCTTGGATCAAGGCCTCAAGATGGATCCTGAGAAAGTGAAAGCTGTCCTGGAGTGGCCACGTCCTCAAGGCTTAAGGGCCATACAGCGGTTCCTGGGATTGGCCAATTTCTACTGGCAGTTTATTCCTAACTTCTCTTCTCTGACGGCTCCCATCTCTACCCCTACCAAGAAGGGTGTGAATGCCAAGGTGTGGCCAAGAGGCAGAGTCCGCATTTATTAGCCTCAAGAAAGCCTTCACTTCAGCTTCGATCCTCCATCATCCTGACGTATCTCAGGGGCGTAGCTAGGGGGGCAGGCGGGGCATGTGCCCCGGGCGCAAGGGAAGGGGGGGCGCCGAAGAGCAGCTGATCGCTGCTGATAGGCGCCCCGTATGTTTACACAGCCGTGTTCTGACTGGGTTCTGTGACGGCCAGGGAGTGGACCAGTCCAGTCACCTGACCTCACGTCAGTGACATGAGGTCAGATGACTCAGGTCAAGGGACAGATCCACTCACCAGCTGCAGCCTCCCAGCATCTGCCTCTACTCTGCTCTCCTGTTACACACAGCCGATGAGCAGAAGAGGAAGATCCACCCACAGCCCGTCCTGACCTGTCAGCAAGGAGACATGGTGAGTGTCTGTGTGTATATGTGTATATGTGTATACAGTGTGTGTCTCTGTCTTAGTATGTGTATATGTTACAGTGTGTGTGTGTGTGTGTGTGTGTCTCTGTCTGCCTGTGTCTCTGCTGGTGTTTGTCTCTTACATCTACTACATTATCTGTAATCAGAGAGTTGTCACTGTGTTATCTGTGGTGTTACATAGGACTGCAGGTAACATCCACTACATCATCTGTACTCAGAGAGTTATCACTGTGTTATCTGTGGTGTTACATAGGACTGCAGGTAACATCTACTACATTATCTGTGCTGTGTACATATGTGCCTGTGTGCGTATATATGGTTCTGTTTGTCAATGTGTCTTTGTGCTTGTATATAGGTGCCTTTTATGTATTTGTATATGTCCCTGTCTTTGTATTTATCTGTCGGTAGGTGTGTATATGTGTCTGTACGTTTATATATTTACCTGTATGTATGTATTCCAGAATGTGTGTATGTATATTTTACTGTATGTCTAAATATCTGTCTTTATGTTTGTACAGTATATATGTTCCAGCGTGTCCATATATGTGGTTAATTTCTGGTTTGTGTAGGGGGCGGCAATAGAGAGTCTCACACAGGGCGCCATCCAAGCTAAGGCCGGCCCTGGCTGTCACCGACCCTAGTCAGAAGGAACTCGGCCGTTGCCTGCGCCGCATGACCTCCTCGGCTCCTCCGGTAAGTCACACCGGGCAGAGCGGAGTGTGGTAGCGGTAGGCTACCACTCACCAGTCTGTTCACAGTGTGGCGCTAAGTACAAGGGGGGGGAGTGTGGCGTTATTTACAAGGGGTGGGAGTGTGGCGCTATTTACAAAGGGGCAGAGGGCTGTGTGTGGCACTATCTACAAGGGGGGCTGTGTGGCGCTATCTACAGGGAGCTGTGTGGCCTCTTTAATTTATTTTCTTTTAATTTATTTTTATGTTAATTACATTATAGAACTATATCGCTTGTAAAATGTAGAAATGCTTTTATACTCGAGTTACATAAAAAAAATTGTGAAAAACAATTACACCTCATTGATTAGTAGAGAAAGCAAACATGGCGAGGGGGAAGGAGATGTCGGGAAATAAGTTGGGGGGGGGGGTGCCAATCTGAATCTTTGCCCCGGGTGCAGGAGAACCTAGCTACGCCTCTGCGTATCTCGGCAGTTCTCACTGGAAGTGGTGCCGGCGCACTTCTGTTCCAGAGGAGCTCCAAAGGAAAGGCAGTAGTATGTGGCTACTACTCAAGAATTTTTTCTTCTGCTGAGCGCAATTACTCCATTGGAGATCGGGAGCTGCTGGCCATCAAATCGGCTCTGGAGGTGACATCTTCTAGAGAGCGCTGCTCACCCCATCCTGATCTTCACCGACCACAAAAACCTTACCTACCTTCAGTCTGCACAACGACTGAATCCCCGTCAAGCCAGGTGGTCGCTGTTCTTCACCCGTTTCCAGTTTGTTCTCCACTACCGTCCCACGGACAAGAATGTGAGGGCCGATGCCCTGTCCAGATCGTTTGAGACGGAAGACACGGTGGAGTCCCTTCAGACTATCATAGACCCGTCCTGCGTTGTCACCGCTAATCCTCTGCAGATTAGAGATATTTCCCTCCGGGGAGGACTTTTGTTCGGTTGGCAGAAAGGCGAAGAATTCTCCACTGGGGACACAGTTCTAAACTGGCTGGGCACGCTGGTGTCCGTAAAACCCGAGACCTGATTGCTCGTCACTTCTAGTGGCCCACGCTACCTAAAGATGTTCTGGACTTTGTCTCTTCTTGCACGGTGCGTGCCGCTAACAAAGTTACTCACTCCAAGCCTGCCGGCCTTCTTCAACCTCTGGCTGTACCCAATGCCCCCTGGAAGCACATTGCGATGGACTTTGTCACAGACCTTACCCCCTCAGCCGGATGCAACACTGTCTGGGTGGTGGTGGACCGGTTCTCTAAGATGGCGCATTTTATCCCGCTGACCGGTCTACCTTCTTCTCCTCGACTGGCGAGTCTCTTCATTCTACACATGTTTTGCTTGCATGGCTTGCCTCTACACATTGTGTCCGAACGGGGGGTTCAGTTTACTTCAAAGTTCTGGAGAGCCTTCTGTAAACTCCTGGATGTAAGATTGGACTTTTCCTCATCTTATCCCCTCCAGTCCAATGGGCAAGTTGAGAGGATCAACCAGATCATGGAGAATTATCTCCACCACTTCATCTCTTCACAGCACGATAACTGGGTACAGCTTCTTCCATGGACCGAGTTCTCATACAACAACCACACAAGTGAGTCCACCACCTCCACTCCATTTCACATTGTGTACAGTCAACATCCTAGAGTCCCTCTCCCAGTATCGACCACATCTCAAGTACCAGCTGCTGACTCGGCTTATGGGGACTTTTTGCAAATCTGGCAACAGACCCGGTCCTCTATTTTACTGGCAGTCGATCGCATGAAGCGAAAAGCAGATACTAGGAGAAGAGATTCTGCAACAGATAAACCCTGTCTCCTGTAAGCTGCGGCTGCCTCCTACCCTCAGAATCCCCAACTCCTTTCATGTGTCCCTCCTGAAGCCTGTGGTCCTGAACCGCTACAGCAAGACTTCTAGTTCAACAGTTGCTCCCAACGGTTCTTCTGATATATTCGAGGTGAGGGAGATCCTGGACTGCAAGAGGGTAGGAGGAAGGACTTTCTATTTGGTGGACTGGAGAAGGTTTGGTACTGAGTAGAGATGAGCGAACTTATGAAAAGTTTGGTTCGGCTGGTTCGCCGAATCTCATGAAAAAGTTCGATTCGGACCGAACTAGTTCTGACCGAACCTGTAATACAAGAAAGCCCCTAAAAATCGTGTATAACACTGTTTAAAAGCCCTAGAAGCTCTGTATAACACTCTTAGGTCACCCATGAGTGTATCCAAGTACTTTTGAGCTGTCTTTAAGGCAAAGTTAGTGTCAAAGTTACGCCAACATGTATGGCTATAGGAAAACGGATGGGACACGGTGATAACTAACAGAAACCACTGCACTTGTGCATGTTGTATGCTTAATGCATTGTTAAAAAAGGTACAAAAATTAAACATTTTTGCCGGCAGATGCCTGCCAGGGTTCATACATATAAGGTGGTAAAAGAAGAAGCAATGGCTTTAGACAAGCCCTCAAAAAATTTACCCTTTATGGTGGCAGATGCCTGCCGGGGTTCATCCATACATGGATATAAAAGCAACAAGCAATGGCTTTTGACAAGCCCTCCAAAAATTTACCCTTTTTATTGGCAGATGCCTGCCGGGGTTCATCCATACATGGATGTAAAAGCAACAAGCAATGGCTTTTCAAAAGCCCTCCAAAAATGTACCCTTTTTATTGGCAGATGCCTGCCGGGGTTCATCCATACATGGATGTAAAAGCAACAAGCAATGGCTTTTCACAAGCCCTCCAGGCCTGCTTGTAGCAGACGGCAGTGGAGGTGTATTGGTGGTAGTAGAGGTAGCCAACAGACAGCAAGGGTGGTAGTAGTAGTAGCAGCACATTAAAAGAGACTGGACAGTCACAGGACAAAGCCCTGTCTTGGGGCAAGCCTCAGGCCTGCTTGTAGCAGTCGGCAGTGGAGGTGTATTGGTGGTAGTAGAGGTAGCCAACAGACAGCAAGGGTGGTAGTAGTAGTAGCAGCACATTAAAAGAGATTGGACAGTCACAGGACAAAGCCCTGTGGTGGGGCAGGCCTCAGGCCTGCTTGTAGCAAACGGCAGTGGAGGTGTATTGGTGGTAGTAGAGGTAGCCAACAGACAGCAAGGGTGGTAGTAGTAGTAGCAGCACATTAAAAGAGACTGGACAGTCACAGGACAAAGCCCTGTGGTAGGGCAGGCCTCAGGCCTGCTTGTAGCAGACGGCAGTGGAGGTGTATTGGTGGTAGTAGAGGTAGCCAACAGACAGCAAGGGTGGTAGTAGTAGTAGCAGCACATTAAAAGAGACTGGACAGTCACAGGACAAAGCCCTGTGGTGGGGCAGGCCTCAGGCCTGCTTGTAGCAGACGGCAGTGGAGGTGTATTGGTGGTAGTAGAGGTAGCCAACGAACAGCAAGAGTGGTAGTAGTAGTAGCAGCACATTAAAAGAGACTGGATAGTCACAGGACAAAGCCCTGTGGTGGGGCAGGCCTCAAGCCTGCTTGTAGCAGACGGCAGTGGAGGTGTATTGGTGGTAGTAGAGGTAGCCAACAGACAGCAAGGGTGGTAGTAGTAGTAGCAGCACATTAAAAGAGACTGGACAGTCACAGGACAAAGCCCTGTGGTGGGGCAGGACTCAGGCCTGCTTGTAGCAGACGGCAGTGGAGGTGTATTGGTGGTAGTAGAGGTAGGCAATGGACAGCAAGGGTGGTAGTAGTAGTAGCAGCACATTAAAAGACACTGGATAGTCACAGGACAAAGCCCTGTGCTGGGGCAGGCCTGCTTGTAGCAGACGGCACTGGGGGTGGATTGGTGATAGAAGTAGTAGCAGCGCCAACAGTGGCACATTAAAAAAAGAGTGGACAGGACAGAATCCCGTAGTAGCACGCGGCAGTAGCAGGCGGCAGCGGCAGCAGCAGCAGCTTCAATGTCAGATCTAATCAGTGGCATCAGGCACAGGGGTTTTAAAATCCTAACCGATCCACGCTTGATTCATTTTCAGAAACGTGAGATTTTCCAAGCTGTTGGTGGACAATCTTGCTCGCTTAGGGGTGATGAAGCCCCCTGCCGTGCTGAATACCCTCTCTGACGCTACACTGGAGGGTGGACAAGACAGTACACCCTTGGCAAACTGGGCCAGTTCTTACCAATGATACAATCTGCTGACCCAGAAGTCCATGGGGTCTGGGATCAGGATTTCTGACGGGGAAAGGGCACAGTCCAGGTATGAGTGAACCTGGTTGTTTAGGTGCTGGACCTGGTGATGGTGAACATCCCTTTGGTGACTACGATGTGTGTCAGGTCGGGGTATTGGATGTAAAAATGTTGTCATCATATTTTCCAAACTGAATTGGCTGCTGCTGCCGCTGCGTAGGTAGCTCCATAGGTAGCTCTGCCAGAGGCGTTGGAACGATGAGACAGTGGGGAGCGGAGAGTGGCCCCCAGGTCAGACATGCTTGCAGCAGGTGTTTGCCGTTTGAAAGCCGGGACAAGCTGGCTGCATAGCTTCTCTCGATAATAAGCCTATTTTGCCTCCCTCTCGGAAGGCGCAAAAAACTCCCCCATTCTGGCTTTATACCGAGGGTCTAAAAGTGTGGCTATCCAGTACTCATCTCTTTGCTTCATGCTAACAATACGACAGTCAGCGCGCAAGTAACGAAGCATACAGCTCGCCATCCTGGCCAGCGTTTCAGAGGGCCTGGTTGGTTCCATCTCCGTCCCATACTGCCATGGTTGTCCATCATCAAGGTCGTCGTCAGACTCGTCATCACCATCACTGTCATGTTGTGCGGCTGCCTCGTCCCCTATCCCTTCCTGTGATTCCATCTCCAAATCCAGCTCCTCTTCAGGTCCTGTTTCCTCATCCTCATCCTCCTCCTCCTCCTCCTCAACATCCATAGCCAGATGTGATCCTTCCTCCATCCTTTGCTGAATCATCGCTGTGAGCGTTTGCTCCATAATGAATATCAGCGGCATAACATCGTTCATTCCGCTAGCGTCACGGCTCACAAATCGTGTGGCCTCTTCAAAAGGCCTCAAAACGCGACATGCGTCTCTAACCAGCTGCCAGTGCCTGAGCTTGAAATTACACTGGCTCCAAACACTGCCCGTCTGCTGCATCAGGAAATCATTCACGGCTTTCCGCTGTTCGTACAGACGGTCCAACATGTGCAGGGTGGAATTCCAGCGTGTTGAAACATCGCAAATCAGGCTGTGTTCTGGGAGATTGTTTTGACGCTGCAAGTCCAAGAGGGCGTCCTTAAATGCATATGAATATCTAAAGCGAACGCAAACCCTCCTGGACATGGCCAGCACACCCTTCAAACCAACATATGACTTTAAGAAGCGTGTTATGACCAGATTGATCACATGTGCCATGCAAAGAGCGTGTGTCAGGTGACCTAGACGCAGTGCAGCCACAACGTTCTTCCAGTTATCAGAGACAACATTGCCCAGTGTGAGTTTCAGAGGAGACAGCCAGCGTGCGATTTCCTCCTTGATGCACAGCAGCAGCTCCTGCCCTGTGTGGCTTTTCTCGCCCAGGCTCAGCAGGTGTAAGACAGCCTTGTGGCGCTTCACCTTGCACCTATGAAAAGAGGAGGGAGGAGGAGTGGAAGATACGCTGTGTCCTGTCGGGGACGGGAAGACCTCCATTGAGGAGGGCAAGGAGGAGGAGGAGGAGTAGGAGGAGGAGGATGGTAGGCGCCTGGTGTCCGGAGTTGAACCAGAAACATACAAGCGTGGAGGTGGTAATGTCTGGCATTGCTGCGGTGGTGCATCGGACTGCAAAATATTGACCCAGTGGGCCGTGAAAGACATGTACTGTCCCTGCCCATAGTTGCTGCTCCAGGTGTCGACGGAGGCATGTACCCTGCTGCACACGGATAATTGCAAGGACTGGCCCACCTTTTCCTCCACGTGCTTGTGCAAGGCAGGGATAGCTGTTTTGGAGTAATGGCGGCTAGGTATTCGCCACCTAGGCTGAGCGCACGCCATCAATTGCTTGAAGCCGGCGGTGTCGACCAGGTGGTACGGCAGCGACTGCACCACCAAAAACTTAGCCAGGTGTGAATTTAGCCGCACGACAAGTGGATGACTGGGTATATATTGTTGCTTATTGGACAACGATTCTGTAATGGATAACTGACGGAACGTAGGAGGAGCAATAGATGACAGTGATGATGATGATGACAACGACATGGTGGATAAGGCCTGGCTACTACTTAGATGACAGGGACTCGGAGCAGCAGCAGCGGCAGAGGGGTCTTCATTAGATGTACATGATGGTGGGGCATGTCGATTGTCCCACATGGCCTTGTGATGCCGCTCCATGTGTTTACATAGAGCGGTAGTTCCTACATTGCTGCCCTACCCACGCCTTACTTTCTGCTTGCAGATACGGCACTGTGCCATGTTTTCGTCCTCCGGGAAGGTACAGAAAAATTGCCACATGGCAGAGTACCGTAAAGAGGTAGTACCACGTCCACCACCACCACCACCACCACCACCCGAGATTGCCCCTTGTCTGGCAGGCTTTTTTCGGGAGCCTACACCAGCATCAGTGTCGCCGTCACCGGCTCCTGAGCTGACCCTACCGCTGCAACATTTTGCAGATTGACTTCTGCCCCTACCTCGGCTTGGCTGTTTATCACTGCCAGTGCCGCCACTACTACCCTCCTCCTCTGACGCCGTCATCACCTCGTCACCTGGTTCCCACATCCTGTCTAAAACAACATCATCATCATAGCCCTCCACATCATCCCCGCCACTTCTGTCACTGTGTTGTGAATGTGATGTGACATCATGGCGGGCTCCATGCCCCCCCTCATTACTGCATCTGCAACCACGGCTACCACCACCAACACCCCCACTACCGCAGCTATGCGTCTCGGACACCGCTTCCACCTCCACCACTGCTGCAACACACTCCATTGGCTGACTCGCGGAAAACACATCATCATCACTATGTTGTTCAGTATCTTCCTTCGCACCCGAGGAGATGTCTCTTAGGACTCTCAGGAAAGATGGCTTCCCGCTAGGAAGGGGGAGTGAAGACATAGATGGAATGGAAACGCTAGAAATACCCATATTACTACTGTCACTGTGCCAAGGAACTGTAGAGGATCTGGAATCCAAAGAAACCTGGCTTGAAGCCAGATCGTCAGAGTCTTCCTGCTGAGATAACCGCGAACCAGCCAACCAGTGCACAATGGCCGTATTGTCTAAAGTAACCCGCCCACCGGAGGAGATGGACAAGTCTGGCTTGCTGATACTGCTACTACTACCAGCAGGCACATGGCTGCTGCTACTAGTGGAACTGGGCACATGTCTTGTGCCACAAATGCTGGTAGTGGGTCTGGCACCAACAGATCCAACATTTGCACTGGAAGAGGACACGGCATGGGTGTTTTTTCCTATACCCCGTCCTTTCACAACCTTTTTCACTGCTGGAGTGCAGCAAGTTGAATCAAAACCCGGGGGATGAGCCCTTTCTAAAAGTATATTCACACACTGGCTTGGCAAATGCCAATGAATGAGAATTTCTATCAGCCACGCCGCGGTGCACTCAGGGAATGCTGGGCGTTGTAGTAGTACTACAAAGGCTGCCTGAATTGCAAGTTGGATTGTTATTTGTTATGTTAATTGCCGGGGATGAGCCCCTACTAAAAGTGTATTCACGCACTGGCTTGGCAAATGGCAATGAATGAGAATTTCTATCAGCCACGCCGCGGTGCACTCAGGGAATGCTGGGTGTTGTAGTAGTACTACAAAGGCTGCCTGAATTGCAAGTTGGATTATTATTTGTTATGTTGACGGCCGGGGATGAGCCCCTACTAAAAGCGTATTCACACACTGGCTTGGCAAATGGCAATGAATGAGAATTTCTATCAGCCACGCCGCGGTGCACTCAGGGAATGCTGGGCATTGTAGTAGTACTACAAAGGCTGCCTGTATTGCAATTTGGATTGTTATTTGTTATGTTGACGGCCGGGGATGAGCCCCTTCTAAAAGCGTATTCACACACTGGCTTGGCAAATGGCAATGAATGAGAATTTCTATCAGCCATGCCGCGGTGCACTCAGGGAATGCTGGGCGTTGTAGTAGTACTACAAAGGCTGCCTGTATTGCAAGTTGGATTGTTATTTGTTATGTTGACGGCCGGGGATGAGCCCCTTCTAAAAGCGTATTCACACACTGGCTTGCAAATGGCAATGAATGAGAATTTCTATCAGCCACGCCGCGATGCACTCAGGGAATGCTGGTCGTTGTAGTAGTACTACAAAGGCTGCCTGTATTGCAAGTTGGATTGTTATTTGTTATGTTGACGGCCGGGGATGAGCCCCTTCTAAAAGCGTATTCACACACTGGCTTGGCAAATGGCAATGAATGAGAATTTCTATCAGCCATGCCGCGGTGCACTCAGGGAATGCTGGGCGTTGTAGTAGTACTACAAAGGCTGCCTGTATTGCAAGTTGGATTGTTATTTGTTATGTTGACGGCCGGGGATGAGCCCCTTCTAAAAGCGTATTCACACACTGGCTTGCAAATGGCAATGAATGAGAATTTCTATCAGCCACGCCGCGATGCACTCAGGGAATGCTGGTCGTTGTAGTAGTACTACAAAGGCTGCCTGTATTGCAAGTTGGATTGTTATTTGTTATGTTGACGGCCGGGGATGAGCCCCTTCTAAAAGCGTATTCACACACTGGCTTGACAAATGGCAATGAATGAGAATTTCTATCAGCCACGCCGCGGTGCACTCAGGGAATGCTGGGCGTTGTAGTAGTACTACAAAGGCTGCCTGTATTGCAAGTTGGATTGTTATTTGTTATGTTGACGGCCGGGGATGAGCCCCTTCTAAAAGCGTATTTACACACTGGCTTGGCAAATGGCAATGAATGAGAATTTCTATCAGCCACGCCGCGGTGCACTCAGGGAATGCTGGGCGTTGTAGTAGTACTACAAAGGCTGCCTGTATTGCAAGTTGGATTGTTATTTGTTATGTTGACGGCCGGGGATGAGCCCCTTCTAAAAGCGTATTCACACACTGGCTTGGCAAATGGCAATGAGTGAGAATTTCTATCAGCTACTGTGCACTGACTTAGAGAATGCTGGGCGTTGTAGTACTACAAAGCCTGCCTGTATTGCAAGTTGGATGCAACGGGGATGAACCCCTTATAAAAGCGTATTCACACACTGGCTGAGTAGTGAGTAGTGGATGAGCCCCTTCGATTGCTGGATTCCTGCCTTTTAGATTCCTAAAGCTTTCCCTTACTGCACAGAGATGCTATCCCTACAGCTCCTGTCTCTAAAATGGCCGTTGAGCTCCGTGCACAGACTTTTATTGCAGGCTTGAGCCCGCCCCTATGCTGCCTCCCGATTGGCTGGGAGAGCCGTTTGCAAGGCATTATGGGGTAGCCTGATGTCAGGTGATATTGTGAAATCCTCCATTTTACATCTAACATGTGGCAGGCGCCAAAATGTAGCCGGGTTTGGTCAAAACGGGTTCGGCCGAACCCGGTGAAGTTCGGATTCGCTGCGAATCGAACTTTTCCCGATGTTCGGACCGAAACCGGGTTCTGTTGTCCCGGTTCGCTCATCTCTAGTCCTGAGGAAAGGTCCTGGGAGCCAGAAGAGAACCTCAGTGCCCCTGCGCTTATTAAGAAATTCCTCTCTCGCTCTGGCCCCAAGAAGAGGGGGCGTAAGAGGGGGGATACTGTAGCGTCCATGGCCGCGGGCCGTCGGGTTTACTCACCTACCGACGCCCGCAGCCATGGATCCGTTAGTGCTGGTTCCCATCTCCTTCCTAGGAGATGCCAGCGCTCACTTCCGCTACGGTCTGCTGTGTCCCGTAGGGTGCGCGCGCACGCTCGTGCCTGTCCTTAAAGGGCCAGCGCGCGCACAAAGGAGATCGTCATCATCATCAACTGCCATGATTTCCTGGTCTATAAGAAGGCTCCAGGCCTTCTGATCCTTGCCTGAGCGTTGTTAGATTTCCCAGTCTGTTTTGCAAATGATCCCTTAGTGATTCCCGTTCCAGTTGTTTCCCGTGCCTTGTTACCTGTTCCTGTTTCCCGTGCTGTGCCTCTAGTATCAAGTCGTGCCATGTCCTGTGTCATCTGCCACGTCCGGAGGAATCTGCCCCATCCTGTGTCATCTGCCACGTCCAGAGGAATCCGCCACGTCCTGTGTCATCTGCCACGTCCCGAGGAATCCACCACATCCCGTGTCATCTGCCACATCCGGAGGAATCTGCCACATCTGGCGCAACCTGCGGCACCTGTGTCATCCGCCACGTTTGGCGTTATCTGCTGCAACCATGTCCATCAGTGCCAGAGCTGCGGCCACTGTCTGGACTATCCAGGTACCCTTGTGCGGAACATTGTATTACTGGGGTTTCCTGTTGTTTGGCCAGCTGCCTCCCCGCTACGGCGGTACGGCCTAGTGGGTCCACTAACCCGCTTTGTGACAATTCCCAACTTTCAGTACCTATGGTCTCCAGGGAAAATTCATTGACCAAAAATCTCTGGATATGGTCTCTGAGCCAGTTTTTGATACAAATACAAACTTACCTTCCTTTGCAAAGTCAAAAAGTATAACTGTATACATAACAAGAACATCAAATCTGTTAATGTTGAAAATAGAAATGTATGTATTTTTCTATTTTTTACACTGCATAGAGCAAACCTTAAAAGGACACTCCAGCCAAAACTTAACTTCCCCATGTGTAACATTATGGTATTCCATGTGTCAATCTATCAGACTGGGGTGGTTGCTTAGCAGCAGTGTGAATCAGGTTCTATGTGTCACCCATCACAGGCTTCACTAGTTCTTGTACCACACTAGTTTTGCACAGAGGGGATGACAGAAACTTCTATCACTACCACTGATATTTAGACAGGTTCTTGTCACTCAGGTATAATGTAGAAGAATATAGTGCAGCCATCCTCTTTGTATACTTATTGTTTCTCAGCTGATTTAGGAGAATATAGAGAGAATGATAATCACAGTGCCTCCCAGTTTGCATAAATGGTATGGTCTTAAGCTGGTCATATGATGCTGTGCTGAAGCATCATGGGATTGATAGCAAAGCAGAGAGGAAGAGAAAGCTCAGGAAATCTAAGACTCAAGAAGGAGACTTTTTCTAAGCACAGACAAGGCAGCAGTTCAATAAGTAAGTACAGAATACATAAAAGAAGCATAGCGTGTAGTATACAGTCAGGTGGGGAATGCAGACATGGAAAGTTGTGTTACCACTGAAGGTCTTCTTTAACTGAAAAATAAAAGATAATGATGTTAGAAATATGGAAGATTATGTACATAATGTTGATCAAAAGAGAAACTTCACATGAACGTGCATTTTTTTTGTGTCTGTAAATAAAATACATAGAACATATTTTATAGATTCTATGTCATGTGGAAAATCTTACACTGAAAGACCAACAACAGTATTTGTAGGCTTTTTTAATGCTTAATGTAATATGGGCTTATTATATGGGCTTATTATACTGCATCTAACTTTTTAATTATAATAAAACAATTATTTTTAAATATCTTATCTTTCATTTTTTGGATGTTCTTTTATGGGTCATACTCCAGTTTTGGTATTCTGGACATCAAATTTGGAGAAGTGTGAACTTCAAAAGACAGATTTGGCTTTTTAATTTTTATTTTAACGGGTGGTGAGCCTCCTGTGGATATTTGTGTCAGAATATCTGTTTGATATTGGAATATAATTATTGAACTATTTATGACATATTTCTCCTTCTACTGCAGGATTGACATTAAAGAGGCGAGTAGTGTGAAGCTATAATTTGTCAATCATGTCCTTGAGATAAAAATAAACCAGAGACGACCTAATCCTTTTTGTAAATACAAAGATATTTTACATCACCTAATAATTTATTTATGGTTCAAATTATTTCATTATACTGAAAATACCAACTTGTATTCAGTGTGTAGTAATAATACAACAATTATTACTTTTTACAGTGGTAGAATGTAATAGGATTTTAATGTCTTAAATTAGGATTTAACTGCTTCAGTAACCCTGTCAGAGGAATTGTGCAAAGTGAATCAAACATTAGTGACATTTAGAGATATAATTTAACCATCTGTACCAGAAGACTATTAAAATTTATGGAAGTATAAAAATAAACTGTTTTCTATATGTCATTTTTTTTTCTTGCTTGCTTGGTCCCCATTATGTTAATAGATTATTTTCATAATTTAACATTGAGGTTAAATAGAAAATTAATTTGACAGTATCAGTTTATAGGGACATATATCTAGTAAATTGAGACAATATTCTCTAAAGTAGTTTAAAAATATATTTATTACATCAATTAATATTTTAAAGTTGTATAAAATGCTCTGAAGAGATAATTTTAAAGGAAATTATTTACCAAACCTGCTTCCGAAGTTATATATATATATATATATATATATATATATATATAAGTATGCAAAATATATTACATGGCATTCTCTGTGTGTTTTTTGTCTCGTGTAATTGTATGAGTATGAGTAGAGGAAAAGGTTTATAAAACTGATCTATATACTCTCAAAAAGTAAAAATTTTTTTTAATGAAAACAAATTATAAAGTTGCACAAAACACACTGAATTAAACTATATATATATATATATATATATATATATATATATATATATATATATATATATATGCTCCAAAATACGAGACAGAACTCCAGAATTTGTGAAAAATGGGATCACTTTAATGCGACGTTTCAGCCCTACTCAATGGGGCCTTTCTCAAGCAGTACATTTCAGTGAACAGTGCACGTTTAAATACATAGTTTGTCAAGGTACATAATTAAGCAATAAAAAATACAATAAACACAGTATTGTACAATTCTCTGATTCCAGCACAGATTTACAATAAAATAATTCCAGTACATTTCCATGTGATTTTGGCAATCGTTGTGTGTAATCGTTATTATGAGGGCATATCACCCATAACGTGTAAAAAGATCTAAGTATGATCTAATTGAATGAGTGGCAATTCATAAAGTGCAGGTGCATAACATACAAAAATATTAAAAAATGTTTTAATCATTAGTATTGGGCTCACCCTCTAGCGGATCCCCTCACTTCCTCCATGCTGTTTTGTTGTCTCGGTAACTTCCGAGAGCAAATGCGCCTGCGCAGAGCCTGATATTTCGCACGTGACTATTCCTATCATTTCATCCTGAGTCATGACACGCACTAGTACATGGGATGCATCTCGCGCATGCTCAGATTAACGAATTATGTTCGTAATGGATTAACCTCATGTGTCCCATTCCGGAACAACACATTGTGAGTCAAATATACTTTATTTATTGTTTAGAAAAGCAAAAAATGTATATATAGCTTCTACCCTCTGGGTTAATTAAAGGCTCAACAAGCGGTGACAGTCCCCTTTTGAAACGGAGACATTTCACCCTTGATAGGGCATGACACAGTGCCTGACCCGTTATACACAGATCGTGCTTGTGTCGTCCCTAAAGAGCCATGATAACCACTCATGAATGGGGATTGGAAGCAGGACTAAGTCCCATGTAAGACTCAAACTCTGTGTGAATTTTTACGTTTTTTCTCACTTTCAATTATATTTCAAGTGTGTTTTGTAAAGGATAATCATTACGATATTATTTGGAAAATATAGTAAACTAGCGGTCAATTTACGCGATTCTTCAGGCCATATGCATGATATTCTGATGAGGGGATCCGTACTAGGTGAGTCTTCACAATTGATCTGCAATAGACAGAGAACAAGAAGAAATCATTAAATTGAATTGAATAATGAATACATTCTGTCTAATATATAGTTCAGCCCAATATAAAGAGTAAAAAGCAGGGCAAATAGGCAAGGTACCTCTCATCCTATACCACTCAATTTAAAATCAGCATTTAATCCGTAAGGACGTAGTGTATTTAACCTATAGATCCACTCTAGCTCACGTTTTTTCAGAAAAGATACTCTATCCCCACCTCGTCTAGGTCTGGGAATATGGTCTATGATTCTGAAACGCAAGTCCTTTTCAGTATGATTAGCTTCAAAAAATGTTTGGATACCGGTAAATCCATCCTCTTATTACGTATAGTAAACCTATGGTTATTTATACGTGTTTTGCAATCCAGAGTGGTCTCTCCTATATACAGAAGATTGCAAGGGCATTGTATCATATAAATAACCCATTCCGATGTACAGGTAAGAAAGTGTTTAATTCTAAACTCCGTTTTAGTTATGGGGTGAATGAAAATTTCCCCTTTGACCATGTACTTACAATTTACGCAATTGAGGCAGGGAAAGCACCCTAATTTCTGCCTCCCAAAAAACGTCTGCGTTAACTTTTTATTTGTACCAACATCTGCTTTCACTAACCTATCCTTTATATTCTTTGATCGCTTAAATAAATAGAGGTTATTTGACTCACAATGTGTTGTTCCGGAATGGGACATATGAGGTTAATCCATTACGAACGTAATTCGTTAATCTGAGCATGCGCGAGATGCGTTCCATGTACTAGTGCGTGTCATGACTCAGGATGAAATGATAGGAATAGTCACGTGCGAAATATCAGGCTCTGCGCAGGCGCATTTGCTCTCGGAAGTTACCGAGACAACAAAACAGCATGGAGGAAGTGAAGGGATCCGCCAGAGGGTGAGCCCAATACTAATGATTAAAACGTTTTTAAATATTTTTGTATGTTATGCACCTGCACTTTATGAATTGTCACTCATTCAATTAGATCATACTTAGATCTTTTTACACGTTATGGGTAGAGATGAGCGAACCGGGAGAACCGAACCCGGTTTCGGTCAGAACTTCCGGAAAAGTTTGGTTCGCAGCGAATCCGAACTTCACCGGGTTTGGCCGAATCCGTTTTGACCGAACCCGGTCAAAAATATTATACAAATCGGCAGCCACTTATCTCTATCAATCACTGATAGAGAAAACAGGCTACTGATTCAAAATAAAATAAAAAGCATTTCATACGTACCTGGTCGTTGTCTTGCGGACGAGTCCCTCTTCTTCCTCCAGTCCGACCTTCTTTTCTGACGCGGCAGCCTGTGATTGGCTGCAGAGGCCTCTGCAGCCTGTGATTGGCTGCAGCGCTCACATGGGCTGCATCGTCATCAAGGAATGTCGGGCCGGATGTCGCGAGGGACGCGTCACCAAGGCAACGGCCAGGAGACCGGACTGGAGGAAGCAGGGAGTTCCCGGTAAGTATGAACGTCTTTTTTTTTTTACAGGTACTCTATATTGTGATCGGTAGTCACTGTCCAGGGTGCTGAAACAGTTACTGCCGATCAGTTAACTCTTTCAGCACCCTGAAGAGTGACTATTTACTGACGTCGCCTAGCAACGCTGCCGTAATGACGGGTGCACACATGTAGCCACCCGTCATTACGGGGCCTCATGCACACGACCGTAAAAACACCCGTTATTAAGGGTCGTAATTACGAACCGAAATAGCGGGCCCATAGACTTCTGTTAGCCAAAGGGTATCTTCCCGTTTTTTCACAGGAAGGTGCCCGTGCCGTTAAAAAGATAGAACATGTTCTATTTTTTTATTTTACGGGCCGTGCTCGTAATTACGACTCGTAATTACGAGCACGGCCGGCCACGGGCAGCCAGCCGCTTTTACGAGCCGTGCTGTCATTATAAGGGTATGTTCACACGACAGCGTCCGTTACGGCTGAAATTACGGGGATGTTTCCGCCTGAAAACATCCGTGTAATTTCAGCCGTTACGGCATGTGCAGGCGCTTGAACGCCGCGTCCATTACGGACGTAATTGGCGCTGCTATTCATTGGAGTCAATGCATAACGGCTACAATTACGGCCAAAGAAGTGACAGGTTACTTCTTTGACGCGGGCGTCTATTTACGCGCCGTCATTTGACAGCGGCGCGTAAATTACGCCTCGTGTGAACAGACAAACGTCTGTCCATTGCTTTCAATGGGCAGATCTTTGTCAGCGCTATCGAGGCGCTATTTTCGGACGTAATTCGGGGCAAAAACGCCCGAATTACGTTCGTAATTAGTGCGTGTGAACATACCCTGTGTTCACACGCGCTAATTACGGACGTAATTCTGACTTGCCAATCATGTGAAGGTGTTCTTGAGGACAGGAGTGGAGGAGAGGTAACAGACTGAGAGATACGTAATGGTAAGAGCAGAGTTCACAGCAGCACTGAATCTGCACGCTCATCTCCTGAAATACTCTGTGCTGCCTTAAACTCTATGGACAGGTCAGGATCCTGTTTCATTTAAATGCTGCACTATAGCGCAGCCTTATATAGTGGATCGAGCGGGTTCCCCAGCAGCATTTAAAATAAACAGTGTGTGTGTTTGGGTATGTGTCTTTGTCTGTTTTTGTTTTTATATGTGTGTTTGTGTATATATGGGTGTGTTTGTGTATATGTATTTGTGTATATGTTTGTGTATATGTGTGTGTATATATGGGTGTATGTGTAAATGTTTGTGTGTAGATGTTTGTGTGTGTGTGTTTTTGTATATGTGTGTGTTTGTGTATATGTGTGTATATGGGTGTGTGTTTATGTGTGTGTTTGTGTATATATGGGTGTGTTTGTGTATATGTGCTTGTGTATATGTGTGTGTATATATATGGGTGTATTTGTATATATGTTTGTGTGTAGATGTTTGTGTGTTTGTGTGTGTTTTTGTATATGTGTGTGTTTGTGTATATGGGTGTGTGTTTATGTGTGTGTGTGTGTGTGTGTGTGTGTGTGTGTGTGTTTGTTTGTGTATATATGGGTGTGTTTGTTTATAAGAGTGTATATGTGTGTTTGTGTATATGTGTGTGTTTGTGTATGGTTGTTTGTGTTGTGTGTGCGTGTATATATGTGTGTAGGAGAGTAGAAGTATTGTTATTGTTCACATTGATAACTGTTTTTTTATGTTGTTGCTGATTTTGATGTACCGATTGGACTACATCTTCGATTCGTTGGACTACTGCGTAGATCTACGTTTTTTCAAATTTTAATAAAATGGTTAACGAGGGTTTTGTTGTGGATTTCTTATTTCAATAAAAAAGAATTGTCTTTGTGGTTTTTTTTAAACTTTATTAATGCCTAGATAATGGCAGTTGGCTGATTGACAGCGTCCATTATTAAGGCGGTACTTAGTGTTAGCCGGTGCAGAGGCTAGCACTAACCACCCATTATTATCCCGGTACCCACCACAACCAGGGGTGCCGGGAAGAGCTTGGTACGATCCAGTACCCGACCATCTGTTGTGATGGTCGGGGACTGGGGCGGCCGTAGGCTGGTATTATGAGGCTGGTAAGGGCCAAAAACAGTGGACCTTCCCACCCTTGTAATGCTAGGCTGCTGCTGCTGCTGCTGTGTTGTATCGGGCTGGTTATAAAAATGGGGGGGACCCCACGTCGTTTTTTTTTTTAATTTAACAAATTTAACAATAGACGTTGGGTCCCCCACATTTTTAATAACCAGCCATATACAAGGCCGCAGCAGTCTGGCATTACATGGGTGGGAAGGGCCACTGTTTTTTTCTATTCCCAGGCTAATAACACTGTGTTGTATGTGTCTGGTTATGATAAATTGGGTGGAACCCCATGTCTTTTTAAAAAAAAATAAAAAAAATAATTTAAAAAAATGACGTGGGGTCCCCCCCACTTTTATAACCAGCCAGATACAACACAGCAGCAGCAGCCTAGCATTACAAGGGTGGGAAGGTCCACTGTTTTTGGCCCTTCCCAGCCTCATAATACCAGCCTGCGGCCGCCCCAGAGCCCGACCATCACAACAGATGGTCGGGTACTGGATCGTACCTGGCTCTTCCCGGCACCCCTGGTGGTGGTGGGTACCGGGGTAATAATGGTGGTTAGTGTTAGCCTCTGCACCGGCTAACACTAAGCCTCGCCTTAGTAATGGATGTTGTCACTCAGACAGCGGCCATTACTAAAGTCGTAGTAATAAAATTTGAAAAGAAAAAGACAAAGATATAGATAAAATATTTTATTGAAATAAAGCACCCCCAACACAACCCTCATTAACCATTTTATTGTAGAAAAAAAAACCGTCATCGAAGTAGTCCTCGAAACCGACGTAGTCCAAACACCAAACCTGTAAAAAAAAAAAAAATGAAATAAAACATGTCGTAGGCTTAGATTCAGTTTAATGTGTGATACTGACTGTTATACCATGTATAGAAGCCTGCCGCAAAGTTGACTTAGATACAGGGCGCCAGCAGACAGTATCATACATGGCCATACAGACATATATACAAACAAACATACATGCAAACATACATACATACATACATACATATATACAAGCATGCACATATATACATGCAAACATACACACATATATACATACATACATGCAAACTATCATACATACATGAATACACACATGAAAAGATACATACATACAAACATGCAAAGATACATACATACATATATACAAGCATGCACAAATATACATGCAAGCATAAATACATGCAAACATAATTACATACATGCACATATATATAAACATACATGCAAACATACATGCAAAAATAAAAACATGCAAACATACATGACAACATACATACATACATACATACATGCAAACATACATACATACATACATTCAAATATATACATGCAAATATACATACAAACATGCACATATATACATACATGCCAACATACATGCACATATATACATACATGACAACATACATACATGACAACATACATACATACATACATGCAAATATACATTCATGCAAACATACATAAATGCAAACATACATACATGAAAATATATACATGCAAATATACATACAAACATGCACATATATACATACATGAAAACATGCATGCACATATATACATACATACATGACAAGATACATACATGACAACATACATACATACAAACATACATTCATGCAAACATACATACATACATGCAAATATACACATACATGCCAACATACATGCAAACATACACACATGCAAACATACATACATACATGCAAATATATACATGCAAATATACATACAAACATGCACATATATACATACATGCCAACATACATGCAAACATACATGCACATATATACATACATACATGACAACATACATACATACATACATACATACATACATACATGCAAACATACATACATACATGACAACATACATACATGCCAAAAAAAATAAATAATACGTTCATACTTACTTTCCTCCTGTCCGGCCTCCAGCGATGACGTTTCATCCATGTCGCCGCTGCAGCCTGTGATTGGCTGCAGAGGCGGTCACGTGGGATGAAGCGTCATCCTGACGTGCGTGACCGCCACTACAGCCTGTGATTGGCTGCAGCGGCGAAATGGATGAAACGTCATCGCTGGAGGCCGGACAGGAGGAAAGTAAGTACGAACGTATAATTAGTATTTTTTTATTACATTTAAATTGTATTTTCCGCGCGCCGAGCATGTACTGTCAAGGTTGCTGAAAGAGTTAGGGCAGCCCATTAACTCTATCAGCACCCTGGACAGTAGCATGCTCGGCGCACGGAAGTGACAGGTTCGGTCCGAACTAGTTCGGTCCGAATAGAACTTTTTTGTGAAATTCGGCGAACTAGCCGAACCGAACTTTTGAAAAGTTCGCTCATCTCTAGTTATGGGTGATATGCCCTCATAATAACGATTACACACAACGATTGCCAAAATCACATGGAAATGTACTGGAATTATTTTATTGTAAATCTGTGCTGGAATCAGAGAATTGTACAATACTGTGTTTATTGTATTTTTTATTGCTTAATTATGTACCTTGACAAACTATGTATTTAAACGTGCACTGTTCACTGAAATGTACTGCTTGAGAAAGGCCCCATTGAGTAGGGCTGAAACGTCGCATTAAAGTGATCCTATTTTTCACAAATTCTGGAGTGCTGTCTCGTATTTTGGAGCATATTGACATTTGGGACACTGGTCGTGTGTCCGAACGGGAATTTTCTGCACCCCACACAGAAGAAACGGTGCTGCTTTGCCTTTGTTTTTTCTATTGCTGACCTACAAAGCTTTGCACGTTCAATCTAAATGTCTACTAACAAGGATCACCATCGAGGAACTGAACAACCAGATGCCTTCTCATATACCCAGGCTGATGTAGAGAGGATACTGCAGGGTGCAGTAGGAGATGTTGCCTTTTTATCCATACCCTCAATAAAGGAATTAAAAAGGAAATACGAGAATGAAAAGAAAAAAAACATTACCATGGGATTACATTTATCCACTCTGACAGAATACTACAGAGCGCACAGGATCCCCAGAGGTATGAGATCCCAGATGAAACCTAACCTTTTTTTCCACAACAATGATTTTTGTACCAGATATACCCAAATCTCCAATAAATATGCATTGGATATACTATTGCTCAATATTGAATACCTACAGAAAGATCTATTGATCACTGAGGAGAAAGTGAGTGCAGCAGATATGTCATTGAAGTCTTTACTATCGACACAAGAATATGATGTATATATGACCAAACTCAACATCTATCTAGAGAAGTTTCGATCTGGTCTAGAAGAAACAAAACGACAGAAGTTGCAGAGGAATGTAGAGGACTATGCTAATGGGACTATCTACAATTGGCAAATAGAACAGAAGAATTTCCGTCGTTATGTTGGGAATGATTATTCACAAAATAGACGCATACGAAGTGATGATAAACGAAGCGTCAATCCTACTTTGGAGAGAGAGGAACACGATTTTTTAGGACGAGCAATGGACGGAGGACGGATGAAAGGTACCAACGAAGAATCCGACGGGGGGGAAGGAAGCACTTCAGAAAGCGTAAACCCCAAACAACCCAGGCTGCCCAAACCAGTGATGACCCGGACACAGTCTCTTCGCAAGATGGACTATCCACAGAAACATTAGTGGTAAATATCTCTTCTGTCACATTAACTAAAGCACAATATACCGTACTCAATAAGGGATTGTCATTTTGCCCTACGTCAAAAACTGACTGGTTTGAATTAGAATTAGACCTATATAGATTTTACCGCACAATCAAATTGAAGGCATGGTTTGCAGAGCAAGAATATGCTCGCAATAATGATAGGATGGGGGAATTGAAATTATGTGATTTCGATCTTTCACTAAAAAGTGATTTTGTGCCTTTTTGTAATTTACCAGCAATTGAAACATTTATTACAGCGGTGAAATTGGATATTGAAAGCCTGAAGGTAAAATCTAACATGCAGAGATTTAAACACCCCAACATGACTAAAGAGGAAATAGAGGCCCTAGCAGAATTAAAGGATAATAACAGGATAACAATCAAACAAGCAGATAAAGGGAGAGCAGTAGTGATCATGGATACCGAGGGATACATAGAAGAGATTAGGAGACAATTACAGGATAGACAGGTGTATAGAGAGTTGATATCTGATCCCAAGTTCATCATAGGAAGAGTCATAGAGAGAACGTTAGAGCAAGCTATACAAAACAATATTATTGATAAAGATCTTAAACAATTTTTGACTGTGTTACATCCAGTTACACCTATAATATATGTACTTCCAAAGATACATAAATCTCTTGTGAAACCCCCAGGTAGACCCATAGTTTCTAGCATTGGATCTATCCAGGGTAAAATCTCAATTTTTTGGGATAAGGCACTACGTAAGTATGCCATTGAGGTCCCTTCTTATATCCGTGATACCTCTGACTTCCTATTGAAATTAAGAGACATAAATATACCTGCTACGGCTCTGCTATGTTCGTTCGATGTAGTGAGTCTTTACACGTCGATCGACCATGACAGAGGGATTTCATCAATACGTAAAACCTTGATAAACAGTGAATACACACCTGCTTGCATAGAGTTTATACTCTCTCTATTAAATATCATTCTGAGACACAATTACTTTTTGTTTCAGGATCAATTCTTTGTCCAGTTGAGGGGTACGGCAATGGGGGCCAATGTGGCACCAACTTATACCAATATTTTTATGGCGACTCTGGAGAGAGAGTCTGTCTATGTATCCCACCACTTCAGACAGGTTCTGAGGTGGTGGAGATACATAGATGACATCTTCTTCATATGGCTGGGGACAGTTGAGGAACTGGACTTGTTTCATAAATACATGAACAAAATAGACAAGGATGTACAATTCACTTTGGTACAATCCAATACTTCAATACAATTTTTAGATACTACAATCAGTAAAGTAGACATGAGACTATCGTCAGATATCCATACAAAAATAACGGATAGGAATAATCTCTTGAGATACGAGAGCAGTCACCCAAGGGGCTTAGTAAGGGCATTACCTTACAGCCAACTACTAAGGGTGAGACGTATAGTTGATGGAGAAGAGACAAGTAATAAGAGACTGGATGAAATGGGTGAGAAGTTCATCAAACGGGGTGACCCTAGGAAATTGGTGCAACAACATAGGGACAGAGTCTCAAAGTCTAATAGAGAGGAGCTCCTTTCCATAAAAAGGTCTAAAGAAAAAAACAAAAAGGATGCTAACAAAAGAATACCTTTTATATCTACATATAATGAAACAAGTAAGGATGTAGCAAAAATAATCAACAAACATTGGCCGATACTTAACAGCAATTTAAGATATGTCCCTGAGTTCTCGGCACCTCCACTTTTGTCATTTAAGCGATCAAAGAATATAAAGGATAGGTTAGTGAAAGCAGATGTTGGTACAAATAAAAAATTAACGCAGACGTTTTTTGGGAGGCAGAAATTAGGGTGCTTTCCCTGCCTCAATTGCGTAAATTGTAAGTACATGGTCAAAGGGGAAATTTTCATTCACCCGATAACTAAAACGGAGTTTAGAATTAAACACTTTCTTACCTGTACATCGGAATGGGTTATTTATATGATACAATGCCCTTGCAATCTTCTGTATATAGGAGAGACCACTCTGGATTGCAAAACACGTATAAATAACCATAGGTTTACTATACGTAATAAGAGGATGGATTTACCGGTATCCAAACATTTTGTGGAAGCTAATCATACTGAAAAGGACTTGCGTTTCAGAATCATAGACCATATTCCAAGACCTAGACGAGGTGGGGATAGAGTATATTTTCTGAAAAAACGTGAGCTAGAGTGGATCTATAAGTTAAACACACTACGTCCTTACGGATTAAATGCTGATTTTAAATTGAGTTGTATAGGATGAGAGGTACCTTGACTATTTGTCCTGCTTTTTACTCTTTATATTGGGCTGAAATATATATTAGACAGAATGTATTCATTATTCAATTCAATTTAATGATTTCTTCTTGTTCTCTGTCTATTGCAGATCAATTGTGAAGACTCACCCAGTACGGATCCCCTCATCAGAATATCATGCATATGGCCTGAAGAATCGCGTAAATTGACCGCTAGTTTACTATCTTTTCCAAATAATATCGTAATGATTATCCTTTACAAAACACACTTGAAATATAATTGAAAGTGAGAAAAAACTTAAAAATTCACACAGAGTTTGAGTCTTACATGGGACTTAGTCCTGCTTCCAATCCCCATTCATGAGTGGTTATCATGGCTCTTTAGGGACGACACAAGCACAATCTGTGTATAACGGGTCAGGCACTGTGTCATGCCCTATCAAGGGTGAAATGTCTCAGTTTCAAAAGGGGACTGTCACCGCTTGTTGAGCCTTTAATTAACCCAGAGGGTAGAAGCTATATATACATTTTTTGCTTTTCTAAACAATAAATAAAGTATATTTGACTCACAATGTGTTGCTCCGGAATGGGACATATGAGGTTAATCCATTACGAACGTAATTCGTTAATCTGAGCATGCGCGAGATGCGTTCCATGTACTAGTGCGTGTCATGACTCAGGATGAAATGATAGGAATAGTCACGTGCGAAATATCAGGCTCTGCGCAGGCGCATTTGCTCTCGGAAGTTACCGAGACAACAAAACAGCATGGAGGAAGTGAGGGGATCCGCCAGAGGGTGAGCCCAATACTAATGATTAAAACGTTTTTAAATATTTTTGTATGTTATGCACCTGCACTTTATGAATTGCCACTCATTCAATTAGATCATACTTAGATCTTTTTACACGTTATGGGTGATATGCCCTCATAATAACAATTACACACAACGATTGCCAAAATCACATGGAAATGTACTGGAATTATTTTATTGTAAATCTGTGCTGGAATCAGAGAATTGTACAATACTGTGTTTATTGTATTTTTTATTGCTTAATTATGTACCTTGACAAACTATGTATTTAAACGTGCACTGTTCACTGAAATGTACTGCTTGAGAAAGGTCCCATTGAGTAGGGCTGAAACGTCGCATTAAAGTGATCCTATTTTTCACAAATTCTGGAGTGCTGTCTCGTATTTTGGAGCATATTGACATTTGGGACACTGGTCGTGTGTCCGAACGGGAATTTTCTGCACCCCACACAGAAGGAACGGTGCTGCTTTGCCTTTGTTTTTGTTTTATATATATATATATATATATATATATATATATTATATATATTTTATATATATATATATATATATATATATATATCTATCTATATATATATATATATATATATATACATACATACACACACACACACACACACACACCGTTCAAAAGTTTAGGGTCACTCAGAAATTTCCTTATTTTTGCAAGAAAAGCACAGTTTTTTTCAATGCAGATAAAATTAAATGAATCAGAAATACACTCTATACATTTTTAATGTGCTGAATAACTATTCTAGCTGCAAGCGTCTGTGTTTTAATGCAATACCTACATAGGTGTATAGAGGCTCATTTCCAGCAACCATCACTCCAGTGTTCTAATGGTACATTGTGTTTGCTAACTGTGTTAGAAGGCTAATGGATGATTAGAAAACACTTGAAAACCCTTGTGCAATTATGTTAGCACCGCTGTAAACAGTTTTACTGTTTAGAGGAGCTATAAAACTGACCTTCCTTTGAGCTAGTTGATAATCTGGAGCATTACATTTCTGGGTTCGATTAAACTCTCAAGCTGGCTAGAAAAAGAGAGTTTTCATGTGAAACTCGACAGTCTATTCTTGTTCTTAGAAATGAAGGCTATTCCATGCGAGAAATTGCCAAGAAACTGAAGATTTCCTACAACAGTGTGTACTACTCCCTTCAGAGGACAGCACAAACAGGCTCTAACCAGAGTAGAAAGAGAAGTGAGTGGCTCTGCTGCACAACTGAGCAACAAAACAAGTACATTAGAGTCTCTAGTTTGAGAAATAGACGCCTCACAGGTCCTCAACTGGCAGCTTCATTAAATAGTACCCGCAAAACGCCAGTGTCAACGTCTACAGTGAAGAGGCGACTCCAGGATGCTGGCCTTCAGGGCAGAGTGGCAAAGAAAAAGCCATATCTGAGACTGGCTAATAAAAGGAAAAGATTAATATGGACAGAGGAAGATTGGAAAAAAGTGTTATGGACAGACGAATCGAAGTTTGAGGTGTTTGGATCACACAGAAGAACATTTGTGAGACGCAGAACAACTGAAAAGATGCTGGAAGAGTGCCTGACGCCATCTGTCAAGCATGGTGGAGGTAATGTGATGGTCTGGGGTTGCTGTGGTGCTGGTAAAGTGGGAGATTTGTACAAGGTAAAAGGGATTTTGAATAAGGAAGGCTTTCACTCCATTTTGCAACGCCATGCCATACCCTGTGGACAGCGGTTGATTGGAGCCAATTTCAACCTACAACAGGACAATGACCCAAAGCACACCTCCAAATTATTCAAGAACTATTTAGGGAAGAAGCAGGCAGCTGGTATTCTATCAGTAATGGAGTGGCCAGCGCATTCACCAGATCTAAACCCCATAGAGCTGTTGTGGGATCAGCTTGACCGTATGGTACGCAAAAACTGCCCATCAAGCCAATCCAACTTGTGGGAGGGGCTCCTGGAAGCATGGGGTGAAATTTCTCCCGATTACCTCAGCAAATTAACAGCTAGAATGCCAAAGGTCTGCAATGCTGTAATTTCTGCAAATGGAGCATTCTTTGACCAAAGCAAAGTTTGAAGGAGAAAATTATTATTTGAAATAAAAATCATTATTTCTAACCTTGTCAATGTCTTGACTATATTTTCTAGTCATTTTGCAACTCATTTGATAAATATAGGTGTGAGTTTTCATGGAAAACACAAAATTGTCTGGGTGACCCCAAACTTTTGAACGATAGTATATATATATATATATATATATATATATATATATATATATATATATATATATATATATATATAAAAATAAACAAAAGAAATCCCACAGCATTCCGATGGTTCCAAAATGCATGAAGAGGTCCTATAGCAGGACGGGAACGTTTCAGCTGTTGACTGAATAAATTACAGTCCATTGGAGTGCTGTGGGATTTCTTTTGTTTATGTCTTATAATCCACGGATCTGGATTACCTGCTTGCACCCATTACCGTGTTGGAATCTGTCGCAGAGTGCTGCTTATCTCTACCTATATATATATATATATATATATATATATATATATAAATATATATATATATATATATATATATATAAATGGAAAAAAGCAGCATCCCTTTCAAATGAGTATATATCCTTTAAATAGAACAATGTTTAGACACATAACAAACAAAACAAGTAAAAGATAAGAATACATAAGGTGGGTGGAGCTGGAACAAAGCCACTTTCTCCCACTGATCTGACGAACCCTTTCTGTAATGACTGCATAGGATACATGTCCCCCCACATGTTGCAATTCCATATTGTCAGAAATAGAAGAAGAGTATCCAGGCGTCAAATTGCCTTTTTGAAACTTTATTTAGGCTGGGGGGATTTCTGCAAATAACAATTGAGTAAAAGACGAAGGAAAACTCAGCTGTCTGGGACTGAGTTTGCAGATTTTGAATATTTATTGTTATTATAGCTAGAACAGACCTTTCTTTAATGATTCTAGTTTAGAGTTAGTGATACATGCATTGACATTCAAGGAGTCTACCTCCAAATTCATGCTGCAGATATAATTAACAGACCATAGCACTCGTCCCCTAAGGCAATTAAAAAAATTACTGGCTTATGAAAATATAGACTATTTTGCTTCCAAATATGTCCAACATATTTTGGAGGCCAGGCAAGGAGGGCATTGTTTTTTAATGTACTGGATTAGTGCAACAGTTCCGTTTAACCGACCATACACATAAAATACGTTTTGGCTGAGCGTGCATGTTACTATCAATTACATACTTCTATCTTTTGCTTATCTCCAATCGGAGCAAATGCAAAGATTTCCCTCTTTCTAATGACATCTGCCATTGGGTGAGAGTCTGGAGTATGTAAGTAAGTAAAACTTCGCCATACACATAGACGGACCGTTTATGTGTATGGTGAAGCTTTACTTCTCGTTCTTCCCATATACACACATAAGCCATAACAATAAAACCACTGCCTGGTAAAGTGAATAACATTGATTATCTCACTACAATGCCACCTGTCAAGGGGTGGAATATTTTAGGCAGGAAGTGAACAATTAGTTCTTGAAGTTGATATGTTGAAAGCAGGAAACATGGGCAAAGATCTGACCGACTTTGACAAGGACCAAACTGTGATGGCTTAATGACTGGGTCAGATTTTCTAAATAACGGTTGGTCTAGTGGGGTGTAACCTGTATGTAGGGGTTAGTACCTATCAAAGTGGTCCAAGGAAGAACAACCGGTGAAATGGCTTATGGATGTCTGAGTGCCCATGTTGACTTCTGTCCACTGCCAAAGTGCCTACAATGAGCACGTGAGCATTAGAACTGAAACATGAAGCAATGGAAGAGGTGACCTGGTGTGATCAATCCCATTTTTTCTTATATTATGTGGATGGCCGGGTGCATATTTGTTGCTTATCTGATGCTCTGGGCAATGTTCTGCTGGAAAAGTTTGGGTCTAGGCATTCATGTGGCTGTAACTTTAACATGTACCACCTACGTAACATTGTTGATAGACAAAGTACAACCCTTCTTTGCAACAGTTTTCCTTAATGACAGTGGCTTCTTTCAGCATGATTATGTGCATTGCAACACTGAGAGAAAAAGATAGTCTGGGTTTATTTACAGATGCTTGTTTGTGGGCATTACAGCATTTGGAACATTTTGGGATACATGGCCCCTTCCCTCTTACTCTGTGCAGCTCAGAATCTGTCGCTTTTTGATGGGGGCAGCAGGCGGGACCTTGGAGAAACGCTGCACTGGAGGTTAAATATGTTAAGCAGTTTGTGCTTACCTGTCCTATTAAGATATTAAAACTTCGTTTTGGTTAAGATTGATGGATGGTGAGGAAATACGGAACCTGATAAAAGAATATTTTAATTTTAATACTGAGTCGGTGCCGCGAGGAGTGTTATGGGATGCCATGAAAGCCTGGCTGAGAGGAGTATTCATTCAAAATATTAAACGAATTAAAACTAAATCCAGGCAGTTGGGAGAAAGTTTAGAGGAGCGGGTGACAGAAACAGAAGGGAGACATGTAGAAGAGGGATCCGAGGAGACACTTCGACATTGGGTGGAGGCACAGACGCTGTTAAAAAATCACCAACTAACAATGGCGGATAATAAACGACTATTCCTTAAACAGCAATATTATGAAGAATGGGAAATGGCGGGGAGACTACTCGCTAGGATGGCAAAACCGCATGGGGGCAATAATTTCATTCATCGCCTTAGGGGGAGGGGGGGAGGGTGGAGACAGACACGGGGCAAATCCTGCAAATATTCCAGCGGTTTTACACTGACCTATATACATCCAAAGTGCATTACGACACACAGCAATTGGACGAGTACCTGGGAAACATTAATTTGCCTACCTTGGGCCGGGAGGACTGTGAAAGTTTGGAGACCCCTATTTCACTAGAGGAGTTGGAACAGGCGATAAGAGATATGGCAAATGAGAAAGCTCCGGGTCCAGATGGGTTACCGGGGGAAATCTATAAGGAATATGGGACGGAACTAGCGCCAGAATATTTGAGTACTTTGCAGGATAGTTTTGACAGAGGTAAACTACCAGACTCCCTATATGAGGCTACGATAGTGGTTCTCCCAAAAGAGGGGAAAGACAGTCAATTACCAGAGTCCTACAGACCAATATCCTTGTTGACATCGGATGTCAAGATTTTGGCAAAGATATTGGCACTGCGGCTGAATAGGGTGGTACAGCATGTTGTGCATGAAGACCAATCGGGGTTCATGCCCTCCAAATCGACAGCGGTCAACCTCAGGCGGCTGTTTTTAAATCTTCAGGCGGCACCGGATGAGCAAGGAGGAAGGGCGGTGCTAACGTTAGATGCTGCAAAAGCGTTCGACTGCGTAGAATGGGGGTATTTATGGCGGGTAATAGAAAAGATGGGATTCGGCCCTAACTTCGTAAAGTGGGTACAGTTGCTGTATGTGGCCCCTACAGCCCGCATACGGGTGAATGGTGCAATGTCTGAGAAATTTTCACTGGCCCGGGGTACACGACAGGGGTGCCCACTGTCACCATTACTATTCGCCTTGGCGGTGGAGCCACTGGCGTGCCTCATAAGACAGGAGGAGCGTATAAGAGGCTTGCAATATGGGGAAATGGAGGAAAAAATGTCATTATATGCAGACGACATTTTAATATATATGACGGACACGGAGAATACACTGCAGGTAGTAATGGATACGATCACAAGGTTTGGGGAGTTCTCGGGATTAAATATTAACTGGACCAAGTCTGCTTTGATGCCACTTGATACAGTGAATATTGTAGATACTGGAGTGGGAATCCGGATTCCGATAGTCTCTGAATTTACGTATCTAGGGGTTAAGGTGACGGCTAGGGTCCAAGACTATATGTCTTTGAATGTCTCACCACTGCTGCTTAAGGTGAAACAAAAGGTGGATGCCTGGAACAGGCTCCCGCTCTCTGCTCTGGGGAGGACTAACCTAATCAAGATGATCCTTATGCCTCAAGTTTTATACATTCTTCATAACTCCCCAGTATGGATACCTAAGCAATGGTTCAGACGATTGCACAATCTCTTTCGGGATCTGGTATGGAAAAAAGGGGTTCCAAGGATTAAATTGGAGAAATTGCAATTGCCCAAAGATGAAGGGGGGGCCGCGCTGCCAAATGCCTGGATATATTACCTGGCTGCCCAGAGCCAACAATTTAAGGGATGGGAGGACACAGAGACTTGGGGTGCCAGTGCACGTTTATTGTCATACATGGGGGGAGGACACAATCCACTAGAGAGTCTGGAAGCGCATACCTTTAAGAGATTGGCGAGTGCTAAACCAACGTTACTCCTGATACATAAAGTATGGTGGCAATGCAAACAAATCCTGGGAGTGGGAATGTGCACTAAATATACTCCCCTATGGCATAATCCGGTCCTGTGGGAATTATACCAATTAGAGGGCATGCAAAAATGGGAGTTGGCAGGGGTTAGACGAATACAACACTTATATGATGATAACGGGCTGAGATCATTTCAGCAGTTGAAGGACCTATTTCCACTAGAGCACAATATGTTTTATCAATATTTGCAGATCCGTCATGCCCTACAGGCGCAGGCGCATGTGGTGGACCTGACGGTCTGTGCTCTTGGGGTCCTGGAGTATGTGGGAAGGGCTGACACGACCAAAGGCCTGATCTCAATGGCGTACAGGAGCTTGCTGTCCAAACACCTGGGAAATCCAATGGTGCTGGTAAAAGCGAAATGGGAACGGGATGTTGGTCCTTTGACTGAGGAGGAGTGGGAGGAGATATTAGCATCCACATGTCACTTATCGCTCAGTCTGGCGCAGAGGAGATCACAACTCTTCCTGATACATAGAGTATATCGCACCCCGTGGGTATTAAAACAGATGGGTATTAGAGCGGATGCTAAATGTCCTAGGTGCACGGAAGAGAAGGCGGATATACTGCATATGTTTTGGTCATGTGAGGCTCTGAGGACCCTATGGGGGGAAATATTGGATCTGATAAAACAGGTGTATGGTCGGGAATTGGCGGCAGACCCTAAAGTTATGTTGTTGGGAGCAGTGGGAGAATTGGAGAGTGACAGAATGGCAAACCTGGCAATTGCCAAGATATTATATCAAACAAGGAAGTGCATTGCTAAACACTGGCTGGATGAGGAGCCACCAGGGATGAGGGAAATTGTAGGAATGGTGAACTATAATATCCTGATGGAGCATAAGATATTTTCTAAAAGGGGCACGGAAAAAAAAATTGAGAAACAATGGAGCAGATGGATGGCCTGTCCTGAGGTGCTGACACCTGAACTGAGCAGAATAAGGGCGAGAGTCGTCTGAGGAACTGGAGGTGGTAGAGTCTGGAGCAAAAAGGGGTGGTGGGGAAACTTGATAAGAGAAATGTGCTCTGACCAGGAATGGTACTAGAAACAAAGGGCAGAGATATAGTGGGGGGCCGTGCGGGGAGGGGGGAAAGGGGGGAAGTTGGGGATTTCCTGATATGCTGTCATTATTGTATACGATGTTGGAAAATTGAAATGTGAATGTTACTATGTTATTTCTTTTCTGTGTTCGTATCAATAAAATTGGTTTGATTTAAAAAAAAAAAGATATTAAAACTTGTTTATAATTGTAGGTACAATTTATTATTTTGGAATGTAGAAAAATACCCCTGTATACACATATCACACATTGGGCGAAACACAAATACCCTACTCTTAAAGCTCCATGGACACAGTCGATATCTGAGACAACGTTAGTGATCCAGAAAGTAGATATTCACTTATAGATGCTGTCATCAAGGAGGAGAGATACATTTTTCTTAGGGTGTGTTCACATCAGCGTTCCATATCCATTGATGGGTTCTGTCAGATCTTTCCGTCAGAGGAACCAATTCATGGAAAGGCAAATGGAAACCATAGCTTCCGTTTGCATTACCATAGATTTCAATGGTAATTCTTTCGTTGCCAATGGTTTCCGTTTTTTTTTTTACTAAATCAATAGCGCATATACATATAGCATATACAGGCATGTGAGTAGATCTTCTCCTCGTCTTCTGTTCTGTGGCAGCGGGAGTATCGCCAGGAGCGGCAATGTCAGAGATGTGAGCGCATGCATGAGGGCTCGCGCGCTCTCTGCAAAACGACAAGACTGTGTGATCTGGCAAGAGAGATCACACAGAAAAAGCCACTCTCACACTGTCCGTAGCTGATTGGACAGTGTCAGAGCGATAAGTAAAACGCCCCCATGCCATTTAGAAAAAAAGGAACAGTTCAGGGGGTTATTTACATATCGGCAAATATAACGGCACCGATATCTAAATAACGGAGGAGAATATAATTTTTTTTTAAAGTGAGACAAGGTTTGTGCAGCAGTGCCTATTATATGGTGCACTCAGGTGAAAGGTTCTTTTTAAGGGGTTTAAGCACAGTAGGGATGGAAATACATGGATGATACATTTATCATTAAGGTGTAGGTGGAAGAGAGAAGGAAGAGAAGGAGTAGGAAAAGGAGGTTGTTACACCTTGGCAACTACTACAGCTTCATAAAGAGGAACAACTTCACATCCCAGCTGTAATTCTAGGGTGATGTTACTCCGTACTCCAGGACTCTGTCAAGCATGACCAGTTCCATGCTTCCCTATTTGCGGTGCGATAAGTACATCCAGGCTATCAAAAACAAGGGGGACTCCTGAATGACTACTGTTTTTGACCCTCACTATAAAAGTAAACTGGGGGACATTTTCAGCATCTTGTAGGAAAACCAGAGTCACACACTATAAACTGGCTCTTTGTAGTAAGTTAGTGGAAGCATTCCACTAACATTTCACTAGGGCTGGCGAACAACTCAAAGTTTTATCAGAAGATGTGGTCCCCATGCACTTCCTACTTTATCACTGTTAGAAAAGTCACCACCATACTTTCGTGCATACTTTCAGCTTCCTCAACATTGAGTCAGCAGGCTTTGACCAGGGGGGCAATGCTGGAAACATTAGTCAGCTCCCCCACCCCCCGGTTAATGTTGAAAGTTAGTAAGTTAATAATGTTCATCCTTAAACTAAATCCAACCTACAAATATGCACCAAAGTAGACCTTACTATACATAGAGTGCATTCCTTACCAAAATCTAAAGTGACACCCGAAAAAAAGTGAGAATTCCAAGTAAGACTACAAATATTTCATATAAAGTACAATTTAAGGGATAGACCTGGATTGAGCGTAAGGTAAAAGATTATCACCATACATTTATTTACATTATCCCCATACATTTATTTACATGTCCATTACCTGTTAATTTATTTACATTTATTACATGTGTGTTACATGGCTTTACAAAAAAAACACTGTCCATGATCTCCTAAATGTTGAGGAGGGAATACATGTGCTTTTAAAAGGAATTGTTTCATTGCCAACAATAGAGCCTTCTTCCAAGAGATCACTGGACACAATCACTGAATTTCCTGAATTACGAAACATTTTTTTTTTTAAATCTTTTTTTATTAAAGAATTTTTAAACATACAATACATGAAAATGAGGAATTTAAAGGAACATAAATCACTTCACATCGTATACATTTTACAGGAAATAGTGCAAGAAAAGTCACAGAAATACTAGCATTGCATTCTTATGTGAGGAAGATCATCGGCTTTCCCTGTGAAGTGATGGAACAAAAGCAAAAATACATATCATTTTCAGTCAATCTATTACTTTTGTATAAATAACAATATCAGAAAAACACTTTAGCATTGACATATGTCTAGATAACAAAAAAGGGAACGTGAACTATATACAAAGTTCCAATTGAGTGACAATATCAGACTTAAGTGAGAGTAAGTGCATGGTGGGGGTGATTGGAGAAGGGGGTTAGGGAAAAAAGGAGGGGGAAGTTTGGAGTATGAGAATCATACCGGAAACATCTAAGCCTGTAGTAAAGAACATCTGTGTGTCCTCCAAGCTGACCAGGTGACCAAAAACTCCTTATGCGTTCTATCAGCCCAAGTGGCCAATTCTTCCATTCTACAAATATTGTCCACTTTTTCCACCCATATATCATAGCTTGGGGGGAGGTAGTCCTCCAATGTAAGGGGATTAAAAGCTTGGCTGCCATTAAAAGATGAGTAGAAAGGTCCCTTTTAGAGGGATTACATTTTTGTGAGGGTGCCCATAGCAAAATTACTTCAGGAGAGAGAGGTATATTCCTTCCTGTAAGACGGAATATACTGCCTAGTATTTCTCGCCAGTAAGGCTTAATAAGGGGTCATTCCCACCAAATATGTAGATAGGAGCCTATATTCCCCATGCATCTCCAACGATGTTTGTTAGGGAGGAGGTTAATTTTGTGTAAAAACTTTGGAGTGCGGTACCACCTGGTAAGCAGCTTGGGAAACCATGGGAGTTGTGCAGGATAACTGATGTGTCTCTTTAGACCAAGTTACAGACAGTTCACTTTCCCAGGCTAAAATATACAAAGGTTTAGAGGGAGCTCCTCTAGCCACCATGTCAGTATAGATTTTTTTAAATTAATTTAGTGGGAGGAGAAGGAAAATTGAGGAGGGTGTCAAGCCAAGACAGGGGGGACGGGGCAAGGTGGGAAGCTTTCCAGAAATTGTTTATTTAAGTTTGTTATGCCCTCAGTATGTATGAAGTTAACGTTATCTATTAATGAAGGTTTAAGTATCGAGTCTAATTCAGGGGGCATTGACGGCCGAGGTTCTTCCTACCTAACCATGAAATAAACTGGATTTTTATGTCATTCAGTTGGGAGTCTATTTGGTTTAATAAAGGCTTATAGTTTAGTGTAAAAAGTTGTTTAGGGTCTCTGGGGAGTTGTATGCCTGGGTACTTTATATGCGAAACAGGCCATTTGAAAGGAGATCCTATTTTGAGCCAGGCTACATCTGAGGTAGGCGCTGAGATGTTCAAAAATCTCGGACTTGGGGAAGTTTTTTAAAATTAGATACGGCACTGACATTTTAAAATAATTTCATAATGTGGGGGAAGGCTTTAACCGGATGGGTTACGAGAAGGAGCAGATCATCGGCGAAAGCTGCACTGTGGTGCGTAAAATTACGTACTTCTAACTCTCTTTATAGTATTGGATTGTCTCACCTTTTGTTTTAGAGTTTCCATGGTTAGTATAAAAAGAGAAGGAGAGAGGGGGCCTCCCTGTTTCGTGCCATTAGAAATATTAAAGTAAGGAGAAAGAATCACATTTAATTTGAGTCTGGCCCTGGGAGCAGAGTGAAGAGAAAAAATGTATTCTATAAGGGGAACCGGAAACCCAAATGCCTTCAAAGTGGCCCGCATAGATGCCCAGCTCACTCAGTCAAATGTTTTCTCCGTGTCGGTCCCCAGGAGAACCAGAGGAAGTTTGTGGCTTTTAGCATAAGAGATAAGGCGTATTAACCGTGAAGTATTGTGTTTTCCCTCTTGTCTCCGCACAAAGCCTGTCTGTTCAGGGTTGATGAGAGATGGGAGGAGACCCACAATTCTATTTGCCAGCAACTTGGCCCACCACTTCAAATCCGTATTGAGAAAGCAGACCCCTAAAGATTTGGGGAGGAGAACATCATTATATTTTTTATACTAGGAGATTGGTATGCCATCTAGTCCTGGACTATTTCCATTGGGGATATAGAGTAGGACAGAGGAGAATTTGTCTAGTTGAAACGGTAGGAGAAGGCGTGCTCTTTCAGTGTCAGGTATTTTTGGCAGATTCACAGAGGATAGGAAGTTATCGATTAAGTCGTCTGCTCCTGGCATTGAGGGTAGGTTGTATAGGGAATTGTAGAAATATAGGAATTCCCTAGTAATGCCATCAATACTAGTTACCTGAGAGACAGATTTTGTGTTAATAGAAAAGATGAGAGACTGTTCTCACCTTTTCTTTAGTAGGGTCGATATTATTTTGGAACCCCTATCGCCATGGGTGTAATATTTAAATTGGCTATGTCGGTAGAGTTTTGCTGAGCAACAATTAAGAAGGTCCTTCAGTTTCCTCCTCAGCTCCTCTAGTTCAAATTGGACAGTGACAGCTAAAGACTTTTACCTAGAGTCTCTAGTGAGGTGATTTGGGCTAGGAGGGAGTTTAATTCTGCTTGTCTTTGTTTTTTGAGCCCAGAACTCACGGCCAAAATCATCACGGACAAATCGTTTGCCTCTGATAAAAGATTTATGTGTCTCCCACACCAAGGCCTGGGAGACCTCTGGGGATTCCTTAAATTTAAAGAACTCCACAAATGCATTCTCAATTCTAGAACCTACAGGATTGAGGTCTAACAGGGATTCACTCAACCTCCATGTCCACTCCCTGTGAGGGAGGGTTGTCAATGAAAATCTTAAAGACACAGGAGGATGATCTTATAAGGTCCTGGGGTGTATCTCTGTTCTGTTTATCAGAATGAGGTGGGTTTGTAAAACAAACAGGTAGTCCAACTTGTGGTATGAGTTGTGCGGTGTAGAGAAGAAGGAGTAGTCACGTACCTAAGGGTTAAGGAGTCTCCAAGCATCGACAATCCCCATCGTGACTACTGTTTTCTTTAGCCTGTTTAAAGAATGAAAGGAGTGTACAGAGGTTAATGGGGAGGTGTACAGAAGGGGGTCTAGGGTGAGGTTAAAATCACTTCAATCCAGAATATTTAGTTTTGGTTGGGTGCATAAAGATTTGCGATGGAGATGGTCAGGCCCACCAGAGTTCCCTTGATAAAGAGGAAGCATCCCTCCGGGTCAGCTAGGGAGATTATATGGGAGTAAGAGAGATTTATACGGATGGCAATTCTAACCCCTTTGGATGAGGAGGAAGGGTGTGCACTATGGAACCACCTGGAGTAAGGCCTAAATTATAGAGATGGGATTTTTGAGGCTTTGAAGTTAGTTTTTTGGAGTAAACCTATATCAGATTGTGATTTCTTTAACAGGATCTGACTTCGTTTTCCCGGTTTGTTCAGGCCATTAACATTATAGGAAGTTAAACCCAAAAAGTTATCCGCCACAAGGAAAAATTAAAGGAGGGTGGGATGTGAAAAGCTGTTTGTACTAGGTTCCAGAGGGAATGGGGAGGTAATGTGGAGCACAATTGAGTATTGCAGACACAGTCGTAATGGAACTACAGAGCCCCCACCGTGCGGGGGGGGGGAAATCTTATCCGGGGACAAAAAATGGTGGTGTTAGCCACTCATGAATTGTAACTTGGAGTGAGAAAATCAAGCCACCCGTAGTACCGTGGGTTACAAACCATATTTAAAGTACTATACCTCTGCCTGATAAACTAGACTAGGCATTGCATTAGTACTTCAACCACCACCGCCACACACTACTACTAACATATCCATCTTTATTACTGACACACACAACTGTTGCAGTTTGCACAAGTGTTATGTTATAAATGTTAACCTGCCCGAAATTCTGCTGCTCTCATTCTAAATTTCTATGCCTCAAGAAAAAAATAAAAGCAGGTGAGAATTTGGGAAGGTTTGTAAAAAACTCTTATTTGCTCAAAGTGGCCACATCCCTAGTGTTCATGTTGTGGGGGTGGGATATGTGCATATGGATATTTGGCTTGCAGAGTTTAAGCAGAATATGAAACCTGGAAGATAATGCAGTTTAAAATCAAAATACAATATATATTTAGGAATAAAGGTAATTTGTCAGATACACAAAGAATGGAACCCCCACGTCTGCTCCATACACGAATACAGCTTACATATAAAAATACATAACAAACATCATACATAATGCTCTGTTTTAAAAAAAATAAGGGATGTATAAAAGTGTGATTAATATGAACCCAGACACTGGGGCCTACACATATCTTGGCCCTCAGATTGTTTAAGAGCAGTCAGTGAGAGGACTGTTTGAAATGCAGTTTTTTTACACTACTTATCCGTGCAGCAATGTTACATTAAGTTTATGCTACCTTTTCTCTGTAAGCCAATTACATTTTTCTTTTTATCTTTTTGCTTCAGAATAAACCGTAGCGTCTAAAATCTTACCCTGTGGTGTGTAATTTACTGATGCTGTGGCTGGGGGCATTCAGTACATCTAATGACCTTCTGTTTCAGGAGAAAAATGTCACTCAATTTTTATAAAACTCAGATTAAAAGATATCTGACTGATTACAAAGGGTTTTTATATTCTGTGCTTATATGACAACAGATTTATTTCAAATGGAATTAAACTATGGGTACTGCTTTTAAATAATTGAATTGAAGTAAACTATATACAAAATAATACAGTATTTAATAATCCTTTACAACCTCAATATAAACCATTCCCTCTCTTTCATAACATGTGTGTGTATGTATATATATACATACACACTCTCTTTATGAAAGAGAGAAAATAGATTGTATTGAGGTTACGAAGGATTATTAAATACTGTTTTGTTTTGTTTTATCGTTTACTTCTATTCTATACATATACAGTTAGGTCCAGAATTATTTGGACAGTGACACAAGTTTTGTCATTTTAGCTGTTTGCCAAAACATATTAAATATACAGTTATATAATTAATATGGGCTTAAAGTGCAGACTCTCAGCTTTAATGTGAGGTTATTCACATCCTAATTTGAGGTTTAGGAATTACAGCTCTTTAATATGTAGCTGCCTCTTTTTCAAGGGACCAAAGGTTATTGGACAATTATCTCAAAAGCTATTTAATTGGCTGCATGTGCTATTCCCTCTTTAATCCATCATTAATTAAGCAGGTAAAAGGTCTTTAGTTGATTCCAGGTGTGGTATCTGCATTTGGAAGCTGTTGCTGTGAACCCACAACATGAGATCAAAGGAGCTATCAATTTCAAGTGAAACAGACCATCGTCAGGCTGAAAAAGTAAAGAAATCCATCAGAGAAATAGCATAAAGGTTACGAGTGGCCAAATCAACAGTTTGGTACATTCTTGAAAAAAAAGAACCCACTAGTGATCTCGTGAACTCCAAAAGGCCTGGACGTCCACGGAAGACAACAGTGGTGGATGATCACAGAATCCTCTATGTGGTGAAGAAAACCCCCTTCACAACATCTACCCAAGTGAAGAACACTCTCCTGGAAGTAGGTGTATCAGTATCTAAGTCTACCATAAAGAGAATAATTCATGAGAGCAAATACAGAGGGTTCACCACAGGTTGAAATCCATTAATCAGACTCAAAAATAGAAAGGCCAGATTAGACTTTGCTAACCAACATCTAAAGAAGCTAGCCCAGTTCTGGAATCGCATTCTTTGGACAGATGAAACTAAGATCAACCTGTACCAGAATGATGGGAGCTAGAAAGTATGGAGAAGGCTTGGAACGGCTCTTGATCCAAAGCACATCACATCCTCTGTAAAACATGGTGGAGGCAGTGTGATTGCATGGGCATGCATGGCTGCCAAAGGCACTGGGTCACTAGTGTTTATTGATGATGTGACGGAAGACAGAAGCAGACGGATGAATTCTGAAGTGTTCAGGGATATACTTTCTGCTCAGATTCAACCAAATACAGCATGGGTGATTGGACATGAAAGAATGTAATTGATCATAATAAAATGGTGGCTATGTGTTTCAAGCCAATCTGGCGTCTTCATCAGGTCTTACATCAGTAAAACAAATGTGCGGCTAAATACAGAAAAAAACACAGAAAAAAATGACAAACTCTGGTAAATATGATGTCATAAAGGTCAGAGAATTACTGACAGTTCACACAGCCACTAGGAGAAGCTGCAAGAACGGCTCTAGTGGAGAGCATAGAATAACACAAAGCTTGGGATCAGTGGCGCAGCTATAGGGGTTGCAGTGGTCACAGTTGCGACCGTGGCCGTAAGCCATGGTGGCCCGCAGACCCCCCTCGCCACACTAACACTGACTGCAGGACCGGGCTGCCTATCTGGAAAATGCCAGATGCCGATGTATGTAGCGGACTGCTGCTGCCCACCCGCCCACTTCTTTATCCCCAGTGGCAGGCCCTGCCCTGTAGCCTGACACATTTCCCCTCCCTAAACGCCGCACAGCCCATTTGCTGGACGCTATACTACGCAGCCTGATGTAGTCCAGCCAGTAAGTGTGGGTCATACTGATTAGCTGGGCTGCACTAGGCTGGTCATAGCAGCAGTAGGTGCCTCATGAGTTGTGGACTTACCTTTTCAACTCCCCCTCCCGTGGCCCCATCATATCAGCCATGCAGCACCGCGGCAGCTTATGAGAAAAAAGTGTGTCCCCAGTACTTTTCACAACAAAGCAAATATAGTAAATATATATGCAAAGAAACTACTGTCTGTTATGCCCTTCCCCTACATGGGAAACTATAACTCCAAGCATGCCATGCTACCTGTAGGCTTTCAGGACCTGCTGTGAGTTGTAGTTCTCCTCACCAATTGTATTCAACAAGTATTTTATCACTTTCTTAAAGAGTTATTCCTATTTACAGTATATGCCATAAGTACCACCTATGGGATCCTCACCTATCAGCAGAACAGGGGTCTACTGACCCCTGTCCGCCAATTCCTGCCTGCCGTAATCTCCATAAACTTCAGTAGAGATATGGCTGCACGCAAGCACAACCACCTCCCTATTGAAGTCTATGAAGAATATAGTGGCTGGGAATGGGCGAATGGGGGGTCAGTGGACCCCTGTTCTGCTGATAGGTGAGAATCCCATAGGTGAGACCAGCACTTTTTAGGCATTTATGGCATATATCCTATGCATATTCCATAAATGCCTAAGGTAAGAATACCCCTTTAACCCTTTAACGATGAACAACGGATTTATCCGTCACAAGCACGTGCTAGTTCCCACATCGTTACTGATATATTGGTCTCTCGGATCTCGTGGGTACTGCCAGTGTACCTACAAGAAAAGACACAGCCTGGCTCCTGCCGAAATTGTAGAGAACCATTCTGTCAGTTTAACCTCTTAGATGCCGCGGTCAATAGCGACCGTGGCATCTAGGGTGTTTGACGGAGGGAGCTCTCTCTGTTACCCCATCGGCACACCCGCAACACAATTGCGGGGCACTGATTGATTACCATGGCAGGCGGGGGCCTAACAAAAGCCCCCAGGTCTGCCAACAGTAAGTGCCTAAAAGCCCATTTCAGAGGGATGGCCTAATGGATTGCCTGTCAGTTTACAATGACAGTCATTAATGCTTTGATATACTATTGTAAGTGTACGAAAGCATTCTATCTGCAATCAGAAGACCGCATTGTAAAGTCCCCTAGTGGGACTAAAAAAAGAATAATTCAAAAACAGTTAAAGTTTATTAAAAAAAGAATGAAAAAACGTGGTTTTATTTTATTTTTACTGTAATTCTTTTACACATATAAGGTTTCGCCGTGATCATAACTCGAACAATAAAGTTAACACATTAATTAAACCGCCGGGTGAATGGCATACAAAAACACTTAAAAAAAACAACTGCAAAATAGCTTTTTTTTTCCATCCCCCCCCCCAATAGAATAAAATAAAAATTGATCAATAAGTTTCATGTATCGCATAATAGTACCAATGCAAACTACACTTTGTCCTGCAAAAAACACGACCACATATGGCTATATAGACGGAAAAATTAAAAAGTTACGGCTTTTGGAATTTGGCGATGCAAAAACAAAATTATAAAAAAAAAAAAAAGGGTATTATTATTGTGCAAACGTAGGGAAACATAAGAAACTATACTTATTTGGTATCACTGCTTTCGTACTGAAAAACCTGCAGGATAATACAATAGCAGCAAAGGGGATGAGATTTAATCACATCTCATCCACACGCTGCATAAACGACGAGTGGAAAATCTGCTCAGAATTTGAACTGCGGTGCGATTTTTAATCCGCAGCATGTCAATTGTATTTTTTTTCCTGGTTTTCATCATTGAATTCAATGGGGATGTAAAACCCGCAACAAATAGCAAATGTGTTTTTTTTTGTGGCAGAAAAGCAGCGATTCAACTCCGAAAAAAAACTAAAATCTTATACTTACCCAGAATTCTGTGTTTCTTCATCCAGGCCGGCCTCCTGGGACATCCCATGTGACCGCTGCAGCCAATCAGAGGCTGCACCGGTCATATGGGATAAAACGTAGTTCGAGGCGGCCAGCCTGCAGGACGGTAGAGGCACGCGTCGCCATGGCTATGTAAAAGTATGACTTTTTTATGTTTAATTTTCCGCAAAGGACATTCCGGCCAAAAAACTCCACCAAAATTTGGTGCGGTTTTTCTTCCAGAATTCCCTGCGCCACAGCATATCCGCCCTGTGTGAACATAGCCTAACTCTGTAGAAGCACTGGGGGTAGCAACAGAATAGGAAGTGTGTGCGCAAAAACTAGTCATGACTGGAACTTGGAAGAAGTCGAGAAGAGAAGGAAAAGAGAAGATGTCACATGTAAGTCATTGGATGTTACCATACTATGCTCACTATTTACTGTGTAGAACTGGTATTTGACACTTATTGGGAGCTGCATTATTTAGAGGTATTGGGGGGTGGTACAAAGTATATGTCTTTGACTTTGTGCCCATGATCTTTTCTGACCGTAGCAACGCCTCTGGCAGCTAATGCTGCTTCAATGGGCCACTTACGAAACCCTGCGATGCAGCTGTAAGTTACAGGTGGGCCACAGACATCGGCCATAAAGAGAAGTTGCGAAGAAGGGGGGCCCAAGCTGAATTTTTGCACCAGGGCCCATGAGCCTTTAGGTACGCCCCTACTTGGGATCTTTGAATAATTACCATATAAATAAAAAAAATTTGCAACTAAAACATGGGAAAAAGGAAAACCATGGTGAATATGGATAAAAATAGCATATCTTATAAACCCTACAGATAGAGGGTAACCAAGGTGAAATGAACACTCAAAGAAACTAGAACGGGCAAATAGAATATTCATACATGAAGGTTCATACTGCAGTGAACGTGAGGAGTTAGCAGCAAGTAACTGCTGGTCGGGCAAGCAGTTATCACGAAAACCAAACGTCAGCACGGGGGGAATTAGTTGAAGGGCATTGAAGCACGGAGACTCTTATTCCAGCAGTTAGCAGGGGCCAGACGGTGAATATCTGCTAAATGGGAACAAAATTATTACACTGACTACACCCTGGCAGAGCAGTACATAGTTGTTAGTGAAGCATATTAAGGAGTAATTTAGAGTCTAATACTACAACTAAAGTACGGGGGTGATACAATCAAAAGCTGGACGAACACTTGCTTGTCATTAGTGAGTTAACGCTAGTGGAAAATATAGAGGCCCAGGAGAAGATATATAAGAAAGGGTGGTAGTATGTTAGAGGTTAGTCCCAAAAGTGTAATTGAGACCATTAGGCCTGATTTACACGAGCGTGTGCGTTTTGCGCGCGCAAAAAACGCTGCGTTTTGCCCGCGTTTGTACTGCGTATGCACTGCGTATACGCAGCGTTGGTGCGTTTTAAACGCGCATACGACTAGCGTTTGCATCGCGCGTAAAAAACGCAGAGGGGATTAGTGGGACGCCCGCCTACAAATAGGCCAGCTGGCCCAACCCCTGCTTGCTGGTAGAAGCCTGTTTAGAACCTTATTTCCGCCTCTGCAGAAACCACAGTGTGTGTTTTTCCCTTCACGTTGGAATCGCCTTGACACCCAACTATTATGGCTTCGCCAGCACTGGCGCGTGTGCTTCTTGTCTGGATGATCTCACGTCGGTTTGGCGAGCGCCGACACATGCTGCAGCACCAGACGCCTGTAAGAAGTCGCATTTGGGTTCATCCACTTGTGGCCCAACGTACAATAAAAGGCCATTTCCATACCCTGTATAAGGACTTACGCCGGCATCCAGACATAATTTCGAGCCTTCTGCCGCATGTCTGTGGCCACATTTGACCTTCTGCTTGCGCAAACTCGCTCTGGTCTCACCTACCAGAATACCAACATGAGACGCTGCATTTCGGCCGAGGAACGGCTGCTTGTGACCTTGAGGTATGTGTGAAGCTGCTAGAACTTAGTCCATGCCTCTGTCTGCTTCACCAGCCCCCCACTAACATGTGTTCTGCCTTTCTTTTTCTTTCTCGTTCTTTTCTAGATTTCTGGCCACAGGCAATAGTTATCATTCGTTGCATTTTGAATTTCTTTTGGGAGTCACCACCATTTCCTTCATTGTCATATCCACCTGTGTCGTGTTGTGGCAGAGGTTAAAGAGCACGGTCATGCCTCAGCCCACGACAGAACAGTGGCTAAGTATTTCAGAGGGATTTCTTAGAGCTACTGAATTTCCAAATTGCATTGGTGCCCTTGACGGCAAACACATTCGTGTGAGAAAGCCCCCACGCAGTGGCTCGCAATACTATAACTACAAGCAGTATTTTTCTATGGTATTGTTAGCCTTGGCGGACACTAATTATTGTTTCACTATTGTTGACATTGGCTCGTATGAAAGCTCGGCAGATGCACGCATATTCCGTACATCAAGAATGGGGAAGCGACTCGTGAATAGGCGACTGGCGGTGCCGGAACCTTCCATCCTCCCGGGCTCCAGCGGGCCCCCAATCCCGTATGTAATCGTGGCGGATGAGGGGTTTGCACTCACAAGGCAAGTCATGCGTCCCTTTGCAAGAAGGGGCTTGGATGACCGTCGGCGCATGTTCAATCTCCGCCTGGGTCGAGCTCGGCGATGTGTGGAATGTGCCTTTGGCATTATGTCAAACAGGTGGCGTGTCTTTCTGTCAACAATGCGATTGTCCATGCAGAATGTCACACGTGTTATACAAGCGGGTGTAGTTCTGCATAACTTCTGCCGCATTAATGATGCTAACTTTGATGCAGAATATATCCTAACACATGCAGGCACCACTGACAATGTCCCAGTGATTCCTCTCGGCCGATCTGTCTCTTCCGGCCTTCGAGTGCGTGATACTTTGGCGGCATATTTTGAGTGCCCATCTGGACCCGCACCGTGGGGGGCTGATGACCTTTGAAGGGGTGTATGTTGTTTGGCGGCTTTACTACCCACGTCACATGTGACCATTTATTTATTTCGTGTTTTTTGGGGTGGGTGTTGGGTTAGGGACTCGCAAAACATGAGGACCCTTGACGCGGGTTGCGAGCTTACATCTCTCGGGTTTGAGCAGGACTTTAGACAGTTGCCGACTTACTTTCCCCAGATATCATGTTGTGTGGACTACAGTTAGGAAAGTCCTATTGCAAGTGTACTTATTTTGCTTCGGGGCCCATGGCAGGACCTAAACTTTGCCATCGCTTGCAAGCCATGTCAAACCCCGAGAGATTAACTAAAACCTCATATCACATGGGCATGCATTGGCCCAAACGGCCAGAAGTGTGTGAGAGTGTAGGCAAAGGAAATGTGTGCCAAACCTTGTGTTGTGTGGTATAAATGAATAACAACACGAATTCAAACCATTAACAATGACATTTTTTATTTTGGTCTTAGGACCAAACACAAACTTTTATCAGCAAAACATAGACACCAACATGGTGTATAGTAATACACATCAAAAACATGAGCCCACAACAAACGTGGCCAGTCCTGCACCACACGCAACTGTGGCGTCCAAATCTATTGGCACCAACACACTCAGAGGTGTTGGTATTGTTGTCCTGGGGAGGCATACGCCTGCATTTCAGCACCACTATGCTGGACCTGGAGCTGGGTAGGTTGTTCCTCGCCAGCATAGTGGTGCTGATGTTGTGGGTGGAATGTTGGCCCTGCGAAGTGGGGAGCCATAGGGCGCATGTACGGATGCGGCCGGCCATCTGGGGGACAGGGTGGAATTGGGCAGGCACCTGGGGCGTGGTTGGCGGCATGTATGCACTGCGCCATTGCTCTATGGCCGTGAAACAGATGTTTGGATTGTGGGGCGGTCTGCAAGCGTCGATCAATGTGACTATCGACGCCTGCAGACGGCCCATACGGTCCATGGGCACCAGGCGTAGGAGGGGGACTATGCTGCACCCGAACGCATCATTCCCGTCCTCTTCTGCGGCTCGCCTAAGATAGTCGAGGACCCGAGTATCGACCTTGGCAGCTGTGGAGGGCTGTGGTGCACGAACACGGCGACTGCGGGCACGCACGGGGCGCTCCTGTGCTGGAGAGGCGACGGGCCCTGCAGACTGGCCAGGTGCGGGCTCCTGGGGTGTCGGCTCGGGGCTGGGCGGCAAGACATTGGGAGCAGGAGGTTCTCGCAGAGACTCCCCCACGTCAGTCTCCTCTGCGGTGTCCTCCAAATTGTCGGTGGTTCTACAAGGAGAAAAAAACGTTAGTATACAATATAGAACATTGCCCACACCAACACGTTGGCAAACAGGACATTGCCAAACACACATTAGACACATGCAAAGGCATAAACTCTTACGTGCGCATCTCCATGATGTCCTTCAAGAACATGAGCTGCTTTGTGTAAATGTAGGGGCGTTTGCGAGATGCCCCATCTCCGCTGCGTCCCTTGTCACCCATCTCTCGCCTAAATTGATCACGGCAGCTCCGCCACCGTGTTTTGATATCTTGGACTGTTGGATGTAACAAAAACATAACACGCCATCAGAACTATCACCTCTCACTTCCAAATGAAGGGCCCTGCAGTGCCAATGACGTGGGACACGGGGATGCACCTGCTCCACCTAAGTTTCTCGTGCTAATGAGCGGAATACACATACAGGGCCCCAGGTCTTCTATAGGGATGACAGGCATTGACAGAAAATGCGTGGTACTCACCCAACCGAGTGCGGTCCCGGGTTCGGCCAGTCTCCCACTCTTGCTCAAACAGGTTCTGGGCGACCACCTTCCATGCGTCCTCCTTTACCGTTCTGTTGTGGTACTCCTCTGATCGGGTGTCCCATATTGCAGGATGGTCCTGGACAAAGAGGATGAGGCGCTCGACATCCATCCCGCGCGGCATGGCAGTAGAATAGATGACACGCTGAAAGCAACCTTGACAGAGTCTCCAGGCACTGGCTAGGCTTGCCCCCTCGCACTGGAAACGCAGGCACTTCCTGGTTTGGGTTTGCTTTGTCTAGCTTTATAGACTCTTTTGCATGGACATAACAGCTCCTGCGTGCTTTTCGCGCATGCAACGCAGGAGCGTCCGTGTGTCATGCGTTGTTTTCACGCACCCATTGACTTCAATGGGTGCGTGTTGCGTGAAAAACGCACGATTACAGAACATGTCGTGAGTTTTACGCAACGCACTCACGCTGCGCAAAATTCACGCATCGTCTAAACTGCCCCATAGAGTAATATAGGTGCGTACGACACGCGTGAAAAGCATGCGCGTCGCACGCGCGTATATTACGCTCGTGTAAATGAGGCCTTAGGGTGTAGTGTGGACAATTTGTATATCCAATAATTTTCCCTTTGTTTGTGCTTTACAAACCTATTCGGTGTTTCAATGGAGTTATAATCATCCCCTCACAGGCACAATTATCGGCTGTCACACAATGGCAAGAAAATATGCATTTAAGATAGCCCAGATTGGTGTTTCACCTATGTTTATTTATTCTTGATCGTAGTGCCTGTATAGTACGTCCCATATACTGTAAATCACAGGGACAGTGAAGTAGATATATGACATAATTGCTGCTGCAATTTAAGAAGAATTTTATGGGAAATTCATGCAAAGTTGTTACTGATTTTAAAGGTGCCCACTTTTGTACACCCATATAGTAGTTAGGCCCCCCTACATTAAGAGTGGCCCCTTTGCGCTAATAAAAATTAAAAAACATCAACCTGAAACTCATCTAATTTGATTCCGACAATGAGCTGCTGAGACTATTTCTTGTTGCTTGGCGCAGGCGGCGTGATTCAGAGCATCTAGCAGAACACAGTTTATTGTGTCTATGTAAACGCTTCCCATTCCCAAATAATTTTCCTATTCTAAGTCAAACTAAGTGCTTCAAGGTCCATAAATGACAGTATGTTTCCAGAGATTCTTTGTCATCTTATGCCTTACTACTAAACATCTTTCTGGCTACTAGGTTGGACAAGGTGCAGTTTCCAGTGGCGGATTAAGTAGACCATAAGCCCTGGGCTGTTTCCCAAACTTGGGCCCCCCTTCTCCACCGCTGGGGTGGGCTATCTGTGGAGCACTATAGGGGGAGCTATATGTGGGACACTATATACAGGGGTGGGCTATATGGGGGCATTATCTACAGGGGGCTCTATGGGGGGACAATCTACAGGGGCTCTACGGGGGGCACTATCCACAGGGGGCTCTATGGCAGGCACTATCTACAGGGGGCACAGTGTGTGTGGGACACAGTGTATGTTGCTATTATAATCAGAGGTGCAGTGTATGGCGCTATTATATTTAGGGGCGTAGTGTGTGGTATAATGAGAACTTTATCATTGTTTATAGGTGTAGAAATGTTGGAAAAGTGAGAAGCTGAAGACATCTGAGCGGCAAACTGCAGAAATGGGCTGTGACCGGGAGAAGTCATTATAGAGGTTTGGACCGGATGGAGAAAAAGAACTAGAATCTGAGACGTCATCGGTGAGTCACTTAATGTAAATGTTTATTCTGCCTCTAATCAGTACTGTAGTCATTGTATGATCTGCAGCGAGATGATGGGTGGTATGATTATGATATAATTTTTTTGGGGTGAAACAGCATTTCCCAGCATATCCTTACCATTGTTCGGGCCATGCTGGGTAGAGAAAACAAACATGACGAGGGGGAAGGAGATGTCGGTGAAATCTTTGCCCTGGGTGCTGGAGAACCTAGCTATGCCCCTGCATTAACAAATGGGTATTACGGTTCTCCTTAACAAAGGGCTGTGTCCCTACATTTTGACAGTCTCCAACCATCACTGACCGTATCACACTGCAGAGCAACACATCCTTCTGACAAGGGAAATTGTCTATTAGTCCTAGACTGCACAAAGATTTTTTGTGAAATACAAGGATTTCCTATAATAAACATGTCAAGAGAGGTGACAGATTCTCTATAAATCTAGTGACTCACAGGTGACGACTTCTCAGATTCTAGTAGTTATTTTCCTCTTTTCTTCTCCATCCGGTCCAGAGTTCATGACGACTTCTCCCGGACATGACCCATTTCTGCAGAATTTGCCACGCAGATGTATAAACGAAGATAAAATTATCATGGTGCCACACACTGTGCCCCTTAATATAACAGCCCCATACACTGCGCCCCTGAATAAAATAGTAGCAAACACTGTGCTCCTTAATATAATAATACCATTCATTGTATCCCTGAATATAAATATGTCAAACACTGTAAAATAATGCACCACAGTGCCACCCTGTACATAGTGCAACACACAACCCGCTGTAGATAGCGTCACACACAGCCCCTGTAGATATCACACATCCCCCCGTAGACAGCGTCACACACAGCCCCCTATAGAAACCACCACACAGCCCCCCCTGTGCATAGTTCCACACACAGCCCCCTGTAGAAAGTGCCTCACAGCCCTCCCCCTCTTGTAAATAGTGCCACACAGCCCCCCTTAAATTTAGTGCCACACTGCCCCCCTTGAATATAATGCCACAAAGCCCCCCCTTGTATATAGCGCCACAGAGCCCCCGCTTGTATACAGTGCCACACAGTGCTCCCCCTTGTATATAGTGCCACACAACACTCCCCACTACTTGTATATAGTGCTACACAGCACTCTCCCCCCTTGTATATAGGGCCACACAGCGCTTCCCCCTCGTATATAGGTCCACATAGCGCTCCCCTCTTGTATATGGTGCTACAAAGCACTCTCCATCCTTGTATATAGGGCCACACAGTGCTCCCCCTCGTATATAGGACCACACAGCGCTCCCCCTTGTATATAGATCCACACAGCGCTCCCTCTTGTATATAGTGCAACACACAACCCGCTGTAGATAGCGTCACACACAGCCCCTGTAGATATCACACATCCCCCCGTAGACAGCGTCACACACAGCCCCCTATAGAAACCACCACACAGCCCCCCCTGTGCATAGTTCCACACACAGCCCCCTGTAGAAAGTGCCTCACAGCCCTCCCCCTCTTGTAAATAGTGCCACACAGCCCCCCTTAAATTTAGTGCCACACTGCCCCCCTTGAATATAATGCCACAAAGCCCCCCCTTGTATATAGCGCCACAGAGCCCCCGCTTGTATACAGTGCCACACAGTGCTCCCCCTTGTATATAGTGCCACACAACACTCCCCACTACTTGTATATAGTGCTACACAGCACTCTCCCCCCTTGTATATAGGGCCACACAGCGCTTCCCCCTCGTATATAGGTCCACATAGCGCTCCCCTCTTGTATATGGTGCTACAAAGCACTCTCCATCCTTGTATATAGGGCCACACAGTGCTCCCCCTCGTATATAGGACCACACAGCGCTCCCCCTTGTATATAGATCCACACAGCGCTCCCTCTTGTATATAGGGCCACACAGCCCCCCTTGTATATAGGGCCACACAGCGTTCCCCCTCTTGTATATAGGGTCACACAGCGCTTCCCATTTTCTATATATGACCACACAGCGCTCCCCCTCTTGTATATAGGGCCACACATTCCCCCCTTGTATATAGGGCCACACAGCACTACCCCTCTTGTATATAGGGCCACACAGCACTCCCCTCTTGTATATAGGGCCACCAGCGCTATCCCCCCTAAAAAAATAAATGTATATTGTACCTACCTTGCCCCGTTCCTGCTCTGGCCGCTCCATGCGCATCCTCCGGGCCAGACGCATGCGCAGACAAGTGTGATTCAGTACATCATCACCCCGGCCTGTGCTGGGTGTCCTCCTAGCGCCTTATAGGCTCCAGGCCTAATGTGGCTTGCAGCCTATAGTATTAATTTGTATCTGTACCCCCTCTGGTGCTAGCGACGCCACCAGGCATGAAGGGGCCCATGCAGTTTGGGCGGTCATGGGCTCCCTGGGAGCCTAACTGCCCTAATGAGGGTCCTCCACTGGCAGTTCCCTCCCATGAAGATGATGGATTCCCAAATATCAGGGCCCATATATGTAGTTCATATACCACTGTTTGTATTTTTATTGGTTATGGATCTAGAAATAATACATAGAATCAAAAATATATGCACACATACAAAGTTACTGTATATTAAAACATTTTTTCAGCTTGTCCTCTGTTTGGAATTTTTTTTTTTATGAAGGTCTTACAGAGGGAATCCTAGTGGATCTTCTGGCAGAATACCATCAACCCATGGGACCTAAATGAACAGATCTTCTTTGCATGCATTATCTGACTCTCCCACTCACAGTGACCATAGATAATAATAATTAATTTAGATATTTGCCATATCTCCTGTAGATCTCTTTAATATCTATGCCGAAGCTCACCGTTTACATTATCTATTTAATGGTGGTACCCATGTACATATGGGAAATATTCTGATGGTTAGTTTGTCGTTTTAGAGTATGCAACAAATAGTGTAGTATGGGACATCATGTTATTGACACAAATTTATATATGAGTCTTTCCTCTAATCATGTCATCGATACGATAGCTGTAATTGACAGTGATCTCCTTTCACTTCAATTATTTGATCGCTTCCCGGAGCCACCAGACAGGTATTTTGTTGGCCCCATTTAATTCCCTTGGCAAGACAGGATACTGCTGTCAGGCAGTTGGACGGCCCTATACTTCCCTATTCTATAGTGGTCAAAGGGCACACCACGGAGGTCACAGGGCAATCCCTATTGTGGATTGACTTGCTGGTCGATGGGTCCTGCCCAATAGGCGGAGTTTAGGGATTTAAAAACCTGCTCTAGCGGCGGAGCTCCTCACGCCTCACCATTTCCGTTACTCTGCCAGTTCACACAATGATGTGGCACAGAACTACTACCTTGGCAGTGTATTCACCTACCTAAATATACCCTTGATGATGCACTAAGTAAGAAGCTTGAGTACTGAATCGAAAGGCTGTGTCAGTTTTGGACCTAGTACTTTATACATTTTAATGAATACCTATTAAATTATATATTTTTACGCCGTCTTTTGCAAGTAGATTTTTGAATAATTCAGTAACTATAATATAGTGTAATAAGTTAGTTACCTTGGAATTTACCTTATTCAATGGTTGACAGAATTACCGTATTTATAATTATGTAGCTTAAAAAAAAAGAATACTTTTAACCCGTTAGTGACCGCCCATAGGTGTTTTTACAGCTGCCACTAACGGGCTTCATTCCAATGCAATAGCCTTTTTATGGCATTGCATCGGAATAAAGTAATAGAACAGGAAGCTGTTAAATCTCCCTGCCTGCTCTCCACTACCAGAGGTAGCTGAAGGCTGGGGGCATCCCTGCTTTAACGGGTGGGATCGTTATCAGTATCGATCTCACCTGTTTAACCCCTCTTTTTGCGGCGCTCAATAGCAAGCACCACATCTTAGTGGTTTTGGAGAGAGGGAGGGAGCTCCCTCTTATCCCACCAGCACCCAGTGATAAGATCGCCGGGTGTCGGTGTCTTCTATGGCAGCTGGGGGCCTTATAAAGGCACCTAGGTCTGCCCCTGGTTATGCCTGCTAGGCCATGCCAGAGGCAGGCCTAGCAGATGCCTGTTCATTTTAAACGGACAGGCACTAATGCACTGCAATATAAAAGTCTTGCAGTGTATTATAGTAAAAAACAAAAAAAAAGTTCAATAAAGTAAAAAAAAAAAAAAATAGTTTACAAAAAATGAAAAACCCACTTTTTCCCCTTACAAAATGCTCTATTATTAAAAAAAACCTAAATAAAGTAAAAAAGTTACACATATTTGGTATTGCCGCGTCTGTAACGACCCCAACTATACAGTTATTACATTATTTAATCCGCACGGTGAACGTCGTAAAAAAATAAATTAAAAACAATGCAAAAAAACGTATGTTTTCTTTAAATCCTGTCTTAAAAAAATGGGATCAAAAGTCGCATCTACTCCAAAATGGTATCAATAAAAACTACATGTCGTCCCACAAAAAAAAGCCCTCATACAGCTGCATCAGAAGAAAAATAAAAAAGTTATGGCTCTTCAAATATGTAGACACAAAAACAAATAATCTGAAAAAAAAAGTGTTATTACTGTGTAAAAGTAGTAAAACATACAAAATCTATATAAATTTGGTATCGTTGCAATCGCATGAAGCCTCTGAATAAAGTTATTGTGTTATTTATACCACACGGTAAACGGCGTAAATTTAGGACGCAAGTGTGGCAAAATTGCTGTTTTTTTTCTACCCCCCCCCCAAACAAAGTTAATAAAAATGAATCAATAAAGACCTTATACAGCTATGTCGACACAAAAAATAAAAAAGCTATAGCTCTTTGAATGAGACGATGGAAAAACTTATTTTTGCTCATTAAGGCCTAAAATAGGCTGGTCACTAAGGGGTTAAAGGAATACATGTTCTACAATATGCACAGTTTTTTAAGAACATGAATCCCTTTTTTGTCTGTTTTACCATTAGTAGTCAGACATCCTGTGACTGAAATGTTTATCTATGCCAGTTTTATATCAATCATCATAACAGAACCAGGCTCTGTCAACTTCTCAGTGAAAAACTTGGTTACTGTATAATGCACAAAAATGGATAACTTTTAGCAGGAACAATAAATTACCACTATGCTTTTAAAATCTCATTCATGTTGGTCGAGCACTAAAAATTATGAACCTGACAGAAAATTGCTAATACTAAATGGGAAATGATACAATTTTATGTGTAAAGTAAAATCTAAAGTACCCATCATTTGCATTATTCCTTACTGAATATCTGAATATCAATGACATCAATGACAATGAAGGCAAGATTAATGAAAAGTCATTTTTTAAGCCAAAAAAATAAATAAAAATATCTCATGAATAATGTTATCTTTTTTTGTTACCTTAGTGGTACAGTATCAATAAAGAAGCAGTCATAGGGGTTAACACACAAAAAAATGGCTACACACTAGGAGTATAAAATCAGTGGTGGATTAGCTATTGTCTTTACCGTGAAAAATTCCTAAAGACTGGTCGGGTCATAAGGTCTGGGAGGCCAGTGTCAGTATCAACAGATGTGTGTCAGTTGCGTTAACAGCTTGAGCCACTTGATCCTGAGATGCTTGACCGTAAGAGATAGACACAGTCCGGGAAGTGGCTTACTCTTGTCCTCCTTTGCATTTCTTCTTTGCGACACTTTCCATCTGCCCCCAAAGTGGCAGCTCATCAGCACATTCCCCACAGCTGAGTCCCTGCTTCATACATATCCTGCAGTGACACATCGAAGACAAAGCACGGCGGCGGTGATGGTTCCTCATTGCGATAAAGCTTGGGTGAGTGCCTGTGCATGGAAAGGTCCATACTCTTCCTCTCAATACCACTGCAGTACCCAATGTAGGAAGTACTCCGGGCCCATACAACTAAATACTCTTCCAGTCTGGTGCACCTTTGCGAGGATCCCACATAGAACTGTGTCCCTGCTTTCTCTCGGGGAACGCCCCTCTACCAAAAACCCCTGGCTGCCATGTTGTAATTTAATCATATTCTGTGCTGGGGACAGACATTCTCGAGTCTTGAACTGACTGTATACCTATGCCCCATTAAAAAGTACAGGAGCCTGGTCTGAGATCTGAATAATTTTCTTTATAGTCTGGGGTCAAAATTTAGGCATTTGGGATCTGCAATTAATTAAGGTATTTGAGGTCTCCTACTTCCTGACTGCAACACCATCTCCCTCCCAGCAGTGAGAGCCGGTGGGCTTTAGCTTGTGTGGCACCTCTTTCGGTCACTTAGGGCTGGGGCTGGTCGCAGATGCAGCATCAACCTCTCCCGTGGGTTGGAGGCTTCTTAGTCAGGGTATAAGGGGAACCCTGTGTATATCATTTACAATGTATACTCTCTTGGTCTATACCCCCACCAGTGTACCCAATATATAACCCCATCAATGTACCCAGTATATACTCCCACCAGTGTACCCAGTATATACCCCAACCAGTGTACACAGCGCCCTGTGTATATCAGCTACAACTTACACTCCTTCGGTAATATCCAGTATATACACTCACCAGTGTACCCAGTAAATACTCCACTTTAGGCAGGCAGTGACACATCTTTTCTTCCAGCTCCTTGAGTGTGGAGCTGTCCCGCATTGCGCTCTGCTATACCCTGCCTTAACTGATGACTGACACATCTTGTATATTTCAGTCATAGAAGACGCTGAAAATGTGTGCAGGACAGTCCACCTGGACAGACCATAGTCAGATTGCGTATCTTATTCAACAGAAAGCTCACAATTGTAAGAGCTACTAAGTCGTGGAACGAAAAGTGGGGAATTAATGCATATAATGGATAAATCTGCATTTCAGAAAATGTTGCTTCTTAGAGGAGGCTTCTTGGGCAGCTCATTTATGTTCCATCTACAACCGATGTTGCTACAACTAACAGTTTGCTGGCCCCACCAGTGTGGGCTCTTTCTGCTGCTAATTTTAAACCCAACTACATCATGAGAACACTTTTAGATTATTTTTTTCCAGGCCCACTTCAAGTTACAAATGTGCCCTGTGTAAAATGTAGAAACTTTACTTAACCCCTTAACAAATGGCATGTTGCCTTTTTACGTCGACTGTTTGGAGTAGTTCTTCTGAAGTGCCGCCTTTTCACCTGCACTCCTGAAGTCCGGCCTGTTGCTAACAGCCTCAGGCTTCAGGACAACGATCGTAGACCACTAGCAGTAGTCTCCGATCATATTTAACCCCTCAGATGCGGCGCTCAATAGCAAGCACCGCATCTGAGTGGTTTTAGAGGGAGCTCTCTCTCTCACCGCACTGGCACCCCGCGTGCATCGCGGGGTGCTGATGGTTTCTTTGGCAGCATGGGGGCCTAACAAAGGCCCCCAGGTCTGCCTTTAGTGACTGCCTATAGGCATGGCCTAACAGATGCCTGTCAGTTTTACACTGACAGTCAAAAATACACTGCAATACAGAAGTATTGCAGTATATTATAATAGTGATAAAAAGATCACATAGTAAAGTCCCCTAGTAGGACTAAAAAAAGAATTTAAAAAAGTTAAAAAAAGTTTGAAATAAGTAAAAGTCCCAAGTAAAAAAAAAACAAAAAACAATTTTTCCCCTTACAAAATAATTTATTATGAAAAAAAGTTACTCATATTTGGTATCGACGCGTCCGTAACTACCCCAACTATAAAACGATTACATTATTTAACCCGCACGGTGAACGCGGTAAAAAAATAATTAAAAAAACAATGACAGAATTGCTGTTTTCAGTTCATCCTAACTTTAAAAAAAAAAAGTAATCAAAAAGTTGCATGTACTCCAAAATTGTACCAATAAAAAACTACAAGTTGACCCGGAAAGAAAAGCCCTCATACAGCTGCATCGGTTGAAAAATAAAAAAGTTATGGCTCTTAAAATATGGCGACACAAAAACAAATAATTTTGAAAAAAGTGTTTTCACTGTGTAAAAGTAGGAAAACATAAAAAAAACTATATAAATTTGGTATCGCCGCACCTGTACCAACCCACTGAATAAAGTTATTATGTTATTTATATCACATGGTAAACGGTGGAAAATTAAGACGCAGAAAAGAATGCAAAAATTTTTGTTTTTTTTCAGTACCCCACTAAAAAGTTAATAAAATGTTAATGAATAAATTATATGTACCCCAAAATGGTGCTATTAAAAAATACAACTTGTCCCACACAAAAAAAAGTCCTTATACAGCTATTGTAACGGAAAAATAAAAAAGTTATAGCTCTTTGAATGCGACAATCGAAAAACCTAAAAAATTGCTCGGTCATTAAGGTTTAAAATACCTTCAGTATTAAGGAGTTAAAATGTGGATGTGTGTGTGGTGCCAGTGCTTGGTGCTACTAAATTGACTTCTCAAACCAATTGTTACAAAACATCAGAGTCGTGGAACCCTGAAGAGGATTCATTATGCAGAAGGGGTGATTAGATAACCTCATCTTCTCCTTTAGAAGGAAGGATGCTCCGTCCAGGGGATAATGACAGGCAATGGGAGAGCAGAGTTGCCCTTTGACAGCTTGTTTAAAAGGTTTAACAAATGTTTGTTAGTGTGTATTACCACGGTGCGGTTTTGCCGCGTGCGCTTTTACAGAAATTTGCCACGGTATTGCAGTTAGGAGAGAAAACGCGGCAAATCGTGGTAGAAATGCATTCATTTTTGCAGTGCATCTTGCAACCGCTTGGCAAGAAAGTGGAAACACCGAACCTTGTGAATACACCCTTCTGTCATTCACTGGGGGTTCCCTGGGGCATGATCTTCCTGAGGGTATGTGCACACACAAACTCAAAAACGTCTGAAAATACGGAGCTGTTTTTAGAGAAAACAGCCTCTGATTTTCAGGCGTCTTTGAAGCTGAAATTGAAGCTTCTTTTAATTTTGAGTTTCTTTTGAGGCTTCTTTTTAGGTGTTTTTTTTTAGGTGTTTTTCATAGTGTTCAATAGAAAATCAGCTCCAAAAAATGCCTCAACAAATTACATACACTTCTTTTTATGGGTATGTTCACACGCACTAATTACGGACGTAATTCAGACGTTTTTGCCCCGAATTACGTCCGAAAATAGCGCCTCAATAGCGCTGACAAACATCTGCCCATTGAAAGCAATGGGCAGACGTTTGTCTGTTCACATGAGGCGTAAATAGACACACGCGTAAATAGACGCCCGCGTCAAAGAAGTGACCTGTCACTTCTTTGGGCGTAATTGGAGCCGTTATTCATTGACTCCAATGAATAGCAGCGCCAATTACGTCCGTAATGGACGCGGCGTTCAAGCGCCTGCACATGCCGTTACAGCTGAAATTACGGGGATGTTTTCAGGCTGAAACATCCCCGTAATTTCAGCCGTTACGGACGCCCTCGTGTGAACACACCCTCTGGAGCGTCTTTTTACGCTCCGTTTTTTAAAACAGCGACGTAAAAAGACACCCCGTATGAACTAAATGCTGTTTTTCCCATTGATTTCAATGGGCAGATGTTTGTAGGCATTCAGCTTCCATTTTTTCAGGCGTTTTTCGAGCCGTAAATGCCCTGAAATATGCCTGAAATCACTGCATGTGAACGTGCCCTTATAGATTGTGATCATTCCAGGAGATCAGGAAATGATTGACTACCTAATGATTGTTGGATCATTTAAAGGGTTAAATACATTATTGGTGCTCAAAATAATGGCAGCCATCCCAATCTACTGATAATCACATGACCATTAAATTATTTTTGACCCACCCCTACTGTAACATGTGTGCGTGTATGCATTTATGCGTGTATGTGCGTGTGCGCTTGTGTGTGTGTGTGTGTGTGTGTGTGTGTGATTGAGTGCGTGCCTACGTACGTACATACATTTTGGGAATTTTTTTTTCTCTTAAATCCTGAAAGAATTTAAGAGCAGGAATGACACCATCATGACTGACCAGCAGTTTTTTAGGGAAGACACGTTTAATAATTAATATAATTGCCAATTATCACTTTGGTAATTGTTGTAAATTCTTATCTACACCAAAAAGTAAATGGTAAAAAGTTAAGACTTTCAGGATAATGGTCATTGATGAACCTGTGTCCAGGACACATTTTCCATTTCTGATATGCACTCCCTTAACCCATTGCCGCAGAATCACATACATGCACAACATAGAATGAAGCCATTAGCGCATTCCACCATGCATGTACGAGAAGGAGATCGTACGGGCACAGAAGCTGTGCCCCCACGATCGCCGTGGGAGTCCGGCTGTGAAACCTCCAATCCCGACCGTTTAACACCTTAATGCCGCAGTCAATAGCAACCGTGACATTTAAGTTGTTTGACAGAGGGAGGGAACTCCCTCTGTCACTCATCGGCGGCCCACAAATGACATCGCGACCGCCGACGGGATGCCTAATAGAATAGATTTTACACTGACAGGCAATAATGCTTTGGTATATTAAGTATACCAAAGCATTATATAAGCGATCAGACAATCGCATGGTAAAGTCCCCTATTGGGACTAAAAAAAACAACAACAAAAACTGTTAAACAAAGTGAATAAAAAAAAAAAAAAAAGATTACAGTAAAAATGGTTTTGTACTAGTAGTACAAAAAAAAACACAAAACTCACACATGTATCGTATCACCACAATCATAACGACCCAAGTAATAAAGTCAAGTCACTAATTAAACTGTCGGGTGAACGCGGTACAAAAAAACATGCAAAAACTACAGCAATATTTTATTTTCCATTCCCCCACCAAAATTTTTTATAAAAGATAATCAATAAGTCCCACGCACCCCAAAATGATACCAATGAAAACTACATCTCGTCCCACAAAAAACAAGTCCTCATATGGCGACATCGTCATACAAAATAAAAAGTTACGGCTCTTGAAATGCCACGATAAAAAAACAAATAATTTTTGTTTAAAAGTGTTTTAATTATGCAAAAGTATTAAAACAAAAACCTATACATATTTGGTATCTGTGTAATCGTACTGACCCATAGAATAAAGTTAACATGTTATTTACACCGCATATGGCGTAAATTTAAAACATTAACCCCTTTAGTACGCAGCCTGTTTTGGCCTTGTGGCACAGGCGATTTTTTCAAATCTGACATGTGTCACTATATGTGGTAATAACTCCGGAATGCTTTTACCTATCCAAGCGATTCTGAGATTGTTTTCTCGTGACACATTGTACTTTATGTTAGTGAAAAAATTTGGTTGATAAATTCAATATTTATTTGTGAAAAACTTCAAATTTTAGCAAAAATGTGCAAAAATTTTAATTTTTCTAAATTTAAATGTGTTTGCTTGTAAAACAGATAGTAATACCACACAAAATAGTTACTAGTTAACATCCCTCATATGTCTACTTTATGATTGCATAATTTTTTTTCACGTACTTTTATTTTTCTAGGACGTTACAAGGCTTAAAACCTTAGCAGCAATTTCTCATATTTTCAAGAAAATGTCAATAGGCCATTTTTTCAGGGACCAGTTCAGTTTTGAAGTGGTTTTGAGGGCCTTATATAATAGAATCCCCCAATAAATCACCCCATTTTGAAAACTGCACCCCTCAAAGTATTCAAAACCACATTCAGAAAGTATTTTAACCCTTTAGGCGTTTCACAGAAATTAAGGCAAAGTAGAGGTGAAATTTACAAATGTAATTTTTTTTGCCGCAATTCATTTGTAATAAAAAAAAAAATGTAACACAGAAGGTTTCACCAGAGAAACGCAACTCAATATTTATTGCCCAGATTCTGCAGATTTTAGAAATACCCCACATGTGGCCCTAGTGTCCTAATGGACTGAACCACCAGCCTCAGAAGCAAAGGAGCACCTAGGGGATTTTGGGGCCTCCTTTTTTTAGGAACAGATTTTAGGCACCATGTCAGGTTTGAGGAGGTCTTGTGGTACATAAACAGTCCAAACCCCCCAAAAGTGACCCCATTTTGGAAACTACACCCCTCAAGGCATTTTTCTATGGGTATAGTTAACATTTTGACCCCACAGTTTTTTTGCAGAATTTAGTGTAATTAGTCTGTGAAGATAAAAATCACCTATTTTTCTGTGGAAACATAGAATTTTTTCATTTTTACAAGGAATAAAGGAGAAAAAGCACCCCAAAATTTGTAAAGCAATTTCTCCCAATTACGGCAATACCCCATATGTGGTCGTAAATGGATGATTGGACCCACAGCAGGGCTCAGAAGGGAGGGAGCGCCTTTTGGATTTTGGAGCGCAGATTTTGCTGGATTGGTTTTCAGTGCCATGTCGGGTTTGCAACACCCCGGAGGGACCAAAACAGTGGAACCCCCCCAAAATTTACCCCATTTTGGAAACTACACCCCTCAAAGAATTTTTCTAGGGGTATAGTGAGCATTTTGACCCCACAGGATCTTTTTTAGAGCTAAGGTGACCAAAAAACAACGATTTTGGCACTTTCAATTCTTTATTTCTTACAGCGTTCACTGTGCGCAATCAATTACGTTTTACTTTATTCTGCCGGTCGGTACGATTACGCCGATACCATATGTGTATAGTTTTTTTAAAGTTTTGCAGCGTTTGCACAATAATATGACGTTTCTATAAAATAATTTATTTTCTGGGACACGCTATTCTCAGCCGTAACTTTTTTATTTTTTCGTCAAAAAAGCTGTGGGAGGTCTTGTTTTTTTGCGGGACGGGTTGTAGTTTTTATTGGTATGATTTTGGGGTAAATGCGACTTTTTGATCACTTTTTATTCTATATCTTGGGAGGGGTGGTGACCAAGAAATAGCGATGCTGATATAGTTTTCCGTTTATTTTGTTTGCGCCGTTCACCCTGTGGAAAAAATAACATTATAGTCTCATAGTTTGGGTCGTTATGAACACGGTGATATCAAATATGTGTACTTTTTTTTAACCTTTTCATTTTTTCCCTATAATAAATGGCTTATTATAGGAAAAAAACAACTTATTTTTACACTTTTATAAAACATTTTTATTAACTTTTTTTTTACTTTTTACACTTTATTTTTTTGACCTGCAGCTCTGATCGCTGCTAGAATACATTACACTACCTAGGTAGTGTAACGTATTCCAACTGTCAGTGTGACGTCACAGTCACTCTGACAGTTGGTCTACGAGGATCAGCAGAGGCTGATCCTCATAGGCTGACATACATGGCAGACCCGGAAGCTGTTGTCTGGCCCCCGGGTGCCATCACAAGCATCAGAAGCCCCCACGATTGCATGGGGGCTGCTGATGCACTACTAACCCGCTACATGCGGAGATCGCAATCGAGCCCTGCATGTAACGGGTTAATTGCCGAAATCAGCGGTGATGAGCCGCTGATCGGCAACACTGGAGTGTCAGCTGTCGGGGACAGCTGTTCTCCAAGTTCCCAATGCACACTGTCGCCGACAGTGTGCCATCGGGAACGACACAGTGACTTCCTGTCACTCTGACAGGAAGCCTATCAGGACCAGCCGAAGGTTGGTCCTGATGGGCTTTCGTCCATGGCAGACCCGGAAGCCATTGTTTGGCTTCCGTTTGCCATAGTAACTATCACCAAACCCCACGATTTCGGACCGGGGTCTGCCGATATGTTAGAAACCCCCAAAATTCGGCGATTGCACCTGATCGCTGAATTTAAGGGGTTATTCGCCGAAACCAGTGGCAAAGGACCGCTGGTCTGCAAGAGTGTCCCGGTGCACACTGCGCTAAGACACTGGCAGCAGGGACGTACAGTTGCGTCCTGGTGCGCCTAGGGGTTAAAAACAATGCTGGAATTGAAAAATACAACTCGTTCCGCAAAAAACAAGCCCTCATATGGCTATATCAACATAAAAATAAAAAAGTTATGACTCTTGGAAGGCGGGGAGGAAAAAATGGAAAAGAATGCTTGGTCCTTAATGCTGAAATAGACTTGGTCCTTAAGGGGTAAAGATCTTTATCAGTATGTTGAGCATCAGTGAAATGCTTTGATCCATACGCTTTTTTCAGATCGTATACCGGTGTTGCGTTAGCCTGACCTTAAGCTGTAATGTGGTTTTGCCCAGATAAAGTAACTGACAGGGGCACTGCAGTATATAAACTACATGGTCTGAGTTGCATGCCAAGTAATACCTGATGTCATATGAAGTCTCAGTTACTGTATGTAAAAAATTGGAGCCTTTCTGGACTGAGGAACAATTTACGCAACTAAGACATGGGAAACACCCCATCTTTTTTTTTTTTTTAGGTATGTCTGTGTAATGACGGGGGTAGGGAAACGAACAAGTGAGCCCTAATCTACCCGCCACTCTGTCCCTGCCTACTTGCAACAACCCGCCCTAGGCGACGGGGTACAACTGGGCGGCGGTCCCTACGATCAGTAAGTGCACGAGACAAACATACAAGGGAATACAAGCAAAGGGAAAGGGGCAAGTGGACCTGGTTTACTGGGGAAACTAAGGTGGAACTTCCTGACCTATACCCCAGCGTGAACATCCCGGGCGGGTACCCAAGTCCTCTCCTCAGGCCCGTATCCTCTCCAATGGACCAGGTACTGGAGGGAGCCTTGGACCATCTTGCTGTCCACAATCTTGGCCACCTCGAATTCCACCCCCTCAGGGGTGAGAACGGGAACAGGAGGTTTCCTCGAGGGAGCCAAGGACGGGGAGCAGCGTTTAAGGAGGGAGGCATGAAACATGTCGTGTATACGAAAAGATGGGGGTAACTCCTGACGGAAGGAGACAGGATTGAGGACTTCAATGACCTTATACGGCCCAATAAACCGGGGAGCAAACTTCTTGGACGGGACCTTAAGACGCAAGTTCCTAGACGATAACCACACCAGATCCCTGACCATAAACAAGGGGTTAGCAGAACGTTTTCTATCAGCCTGAGTTTTTTGTACGCTCTGGGACGCCTCTAGGTTCTTCTGAACCTGGGCCCAGACTGTGCACAGTTCCCGATGAACGACCTCTACCTCGGGATTGTTGGAGCTACCAGGTGAAACGGAGGAGAACCGTGGATTAAACCCAAAATTACAGAAAAAGGGGAGACCCCTGACGAGTTACTGACCCGGTTATTAAGGGAAAATTCGGCGAGGGGAATGAATGAGACCCAATCATATTGACAGTCAGAGATAAAACACCTTAAATATTGTTCTAGAGATTGATTAGTCCTCTCAGTTTTGGCTTGTGATTATGTAATGACGGGGGTAGGGAAACGAACAAGTGAGCCCTAATCTACCCGCCACTCTGTCCCTGCCTACTTGCAACGACCCACCCTAGGCGACGGGGTACAACTGGGCGGCGGTCCCTACGCTCAGTAAGTGCACGAGACAAACATACAAGGGAATACAAGCAAAGGGAAAGGGGCAGTTGCCCACGGCAACACCGTGAGCAACCAGAGTGGTGAACGAGCCAAGTCAAACCAGGAGAGCACAAGGTACCAAACGCAGAGCAGGAGAGTAGTCAGTAAGCCAGGGTCAGTATGGAGCAGGAGCAAATAGTTAGGAGCTGTAGCTGGGCCAGGAAACCACACGAGAAGAATCACAAGCAAAGGAGGAACAGGAAAGGCAGGTATAAATAGACAGAGGGTGGGAGCTAGCTCCGTCTGGCCAGGCTGCGATAGGCTCTCCCACTCCTAAGCCTGCCATCCTGAGTGGTGGAAGATGGAGTCAGTCTCAGAGACGTAGATTCAGGTGCAGACTGATTACCTATGGGAGTTAACCCCGAAGCTGTGCCTCGCAGATCCTTTACAGTCTGTCTACTTTTATTCAGCGTCGCATCTGAGGGGTTAAACGGGCGAGATCGATACTGATATTGATATCGCCCGTTCAAGCAGGGCTGCTCCTTGCTCTGAGCTACCGCTGAGAGCAGGGTGATTTAACGGCTCCCTGCTCTATTTATTTATTCTGATGCAGTGCCATAAAAAGGCTATTGCATCGGAATAAAACCTGTTAGTGGCCGCCATAAAAACACTAATGGGCAGTCAGTAACGGGTTAAAATTTCACATTCCATTACCATGTAGCGGTGGCAATAGGACGAAGATTTTGAAATTCAGGGAGTTACAGTGGAAAGTGGTGCTCTTTAATGCCGGTTTACCCTTCTAACAGGATTACGTTGTATATTCCGATTCTGTGCAAATAGTTTTATAAATGTAACATACAGAATAATATTATACTGATTTTAATTTTTTCCTCTGATCTTTTTCAGATCCATGATAAATGCACTTTTCACTGTCACTTAATTTGGAACACCTTATTGGATCCAGACGTTTGTGTATATGTCTCTGTTTCTAGTACTAAATAAAGATACATTATAATTTTGAACTACGTTGTCCTTGAAACTTTTAATATAATATTGCAGTTGTGGTTCTACGTGAATAACTTTTCTCAGATGGTTGTGATTTTGGTAGCCACCGTACACCTATGCTTTAATAAAATATTTTTTTCCACTTTTGTGGGGAATGAGTTCGCTGATAACGCAATTCTTCTTGGTTTACTTATCGATAGGGTTTTGTCAGTATTTGAGAGCACCTGAGTCCCTAATATAGGTTATCAGGGTGTCTTATAGGTTCTCAGGGTGCCCTATACCCACTATAGTGTACCTGAAGCTCTCCATGTTATATGGTGAACTACAGTCATGCACCCCTACGTTGTACATTCATAACCTTGCTTTATGCTCTGTCAAATTTTGCAATTCAGAGGTGGTGGTTACCTCTTGTTCTACATACCATTTATTAGTGGCCATTCGTTTTTATCCCTTAGTTGTGACATGAAATATATTTGTGGTTATCCCACGTTTGTGGTGCGTTATGTGATACCACATTTTTGGGAACTCAACAATATAGATTTATTACTATGGCCACTAAACTTCAGGATATATATTTCCCTGAATGCACACTCCACTAAGTTCTTGTGCTTTTTGATGGCAATAAATCCATGTTGATATGGTTACCATAGTGACGCCTGGTCAACCAATGATAGGACACTCTTATGAAGTATATGTATTGCCCATTTCTAAAATGGCCGCTATGATTCCCTCGGTAGGTTGCGCATGCGCGGACATGCGCAGTTTTTCACAATACATCATAGTTTCAGGACATACGCTATTGGCCCGGTTTTATTCAGGCATGCACAATAGATTCTTTGGGACGCCAGCATGGCGCTGCATTCACATCCCATCTGGATCCTTAAAGTGCTGTATTAATACACTGAATGTTTAATTAATACTCAAAGATGTATCATATGAACGATAATGACCTTATTATACAGATATATCACCTTTTTTGAATACTATTATGTATTCTTTTTTTCAACCATATCAACTGGTTGTACATCATATAGACTGGTTGTGTAACTTCACAGCTAATGTTTTAATAATGCACTATTTATATACTATACATGCACATGAGCGAATAAACGAGCTCTTTTTTTCTTGATGTCTGGAGTGCTGCCTGTTTTTTTAAATTGCTGTATCCATAAGGAACGACGGTCAAGTTCCTGGGGCGTACACCCTCTCTCCATTGCCGATGCTGCTGTACTGTGGACTTTTTAAAAAATATTTGATTTACCAGCTTGCACAGCCCTACTGAGATGTCTTTACTGACAGATTCCACCGATGCTATAGCCCCTGACGTTTTCAGTTACACGGATGAGGATGTTCAATGTATCCTGCAAGACGTGGAGAGAGAAGCTGACTTTATATCCATATTGGATTTAAAAATAAAAATTTAAAATTATACAAAAAGATAGATTCCTTTACAATGTCCCTGGGAGATTATAATAAAAATGAGAGGATACCACGAGGTATGAGGTCTATCATTAGCCTACACCTTTTTTTGCAGAACCCCTTTTTTTGCATTCGCCTACAACAGAAATCAAATAAATATGCTTTTGATGTTATTTTGCTTAATACAATTTTTTTGAAACAGGAGACTGTAATATTTAAAGCAAATATTAAGAAATCTGATGACACATTAAGCACATTGCAGACTATGAAAATTGTTCTTCTTACTTATTAAATACTACACAAAGGTTCAAAACTGAACAGGTCGGAAGCTAAACGTAGGAAATGGCACAGAGATTCAGAAGATTATCTAAATGGAAGAGTCTACAATTGGAGCACTGAAGATAATAGGAGAGGGGGCAGCCCACCTCGTAACAACAGGAGACGCAAAAAAATAAATTAATATAATAACTCTACAACCAAGGAATCTTTTTGGGGGTAAGCCCCGGGTACATCGGCTGCAGCCCCAGACGTACCAGAAGAGGGAGCAAAAGACACCGTCGGACACCACAAACCCAGGAACCCCAGACAACAGCCACAGCTGACAAGGGGAGCTATTCCAAAAAAAAAGAGGAGTTAGTGGTTAATATCTCTTCCAAACCTCTTACTCATGCACAAACTATGGTTCTTAACAAAGGACTCTCTTTTTGCCCATCCTCTCACACAGACTGTCTACAGTTAGAAACAGACATGTTTAATTTCTTCAGAACCATTAAGTTAAAATATTGGTTTTCCATGTATTTGAGCAGAAGTTTAAGACGGCAGAGATTTGTTTGAAACATTTGAGTTTATTCAACAAAAGTGACTTTTTACCGCCTAGTACATTACCAGTTGTTGATGCATTTATTTCGGCCATTAAGCATGATATTGAACAACTCAAGGGTAATAATGATGATTTTGCTTTTGAGCATCCCAATATGAATAGAGAGTAAATTTCTGCTCTAGAGGAACTTTCCCATGATGGCATCACGATATAACCTGCCGATAAGGGAGGTGCTGTTGTCGTCATGGACACATGTATGTATATTAAAGAAATTGAGCGACAACTAAAAGATACTACAGTTATAAACGTGTGATATGTGATGCTAAATTTCAGATTGCTAGATGGATTGGAGCCACTGTGCAAAATGCATTGAATGATAGCATCATTGATGTGAGTACCTCCAAATATCTTGTTATTGAATTTCCGAGAACCCCAGTAATATAAATATTACCTAAGATTCACAAATCTTTAGTGGACCTCCCAGGACGGCCTATTGTTTCAGGCACAGAGCCCATGTAACATAGCAATCTTTTTGGATAAAATATTACATGAATATTCTTTGGGGGCTCTATCTTATATTAGGGATACAGGTGGTTTTTTTGGTCAAATTGAGGGAGATTAAGATACCCTCAGAAGATAACATTATGCTGCCATCATTTGATGTCATAAATCTATATACTTCTATAGATCATTATTTTTCGTACATCCCTGGATATACCAATGAGCTTTGGGGGCATTTTTGTCGTGTTTATGGTAAAATCTTGAAGGGAGTGCATTGGTCATCATGAAAAATATTTACAACCACAACCAAGTAACAAAATATAATTATGGATTAAATAGTTTATGACCGGCTGTGAATATGAAATCGATCGTACTTGTTGGACACAAAAGCAGGGTGAAAGTCCAAATATCAGACCAAGAAGAAAGAATGCATACAGTAAATCAACTAGCACAGAGGTCCGTATCCTTCAGTAGTCCAGCTGTGGTGAAACTAAAATTCCCAGCATGCCCTGACAGCATTTGGCTGGAATAAGAAAGTCTTTGGCTGTTAGGGCATGTTGGGAGTTGAAGTTGGGAGTGTTGAAGGTTGCTGACTAGCAAAATGCAAGAAAATAATATGACTGATTGTGGCACACTGGCATTGGCAGAGCTGCTCATCTCTTTACATGTTTCTCTCTACACATAAATGGCAGCAGAGCCATGCTGCACTAACACTGAAACGGGACTGACTGTTAACAACTTTGCAGAAGATAACTCAATGATATTTATACAGATTTTTTTTGCTCTTTTATTAATCTAAGGCCCCATTCACATCATGTTATTGCCCTACTTTTATTGTGTACGTCGGGAAAGCGTGTTCATAAGGCTTCATTATACAGACAGACCAAAAGAGTGTCCTTTTGGCCTCTGTCAGGCTGGTATACTTTCATATACCTTTTTTTTATGGTTGAAATAGTGTAGTAGACTACGCTATTTCATCCTGAGGGATACTGCAAAAAATTGTATACCACACGGTATATGTTTTTTAACATGGGAGCCTATTGGTGATGGATGCCACTCTATGGCATCCGCCACAGGTATACGTTAAGTATATACCTCTGGGAACTCCCGACATCACTGTCCATATATGGATAGTGACGTCAGGGGCAGTACTGGAGTTCTGGGGCAGAGCGCTAGCTGATGCTCTGCACGGGGACTCCAGTACTAGGAAATTCCTGAAGTCACTGTCCATATATTTCCTAGTGCTGGAGTCCCGGAGCATAGTATCAGCATCAGCTAGCGCTCTGACCCGGGACTCCAGCACTTCTCCTGATGTCACTATCTATATACGGAGAGTGACTTCAGGAGTTTTCCCAGGGCCAGTATCCAGGCAACGTATCCCACTCTATGCCATACAGTGGGATACATTTGGGCCTTTCATTGAAGGTATAAGTAGGGGGTCTTCCCGACGTGTACCTCCAAAGGAAGGTCTAAGGCCTCATGCCCACTTCAGTTATTTTCTTCAGGGTACTATCCATTTTTTTAACGGATAGCACACTGCACATTCATTTCGATGGGGACATGCACACTTCTGTTGTTTTAAGCGCAATAACAAAACCGTTTTAGCTAAAAAAACAACAACATTTTTACAAGGAATAAAGGAGAAAAAAAACATTTGTAAACCAATTTCTTCAGAGCACATAGATATATGTTGTCATAAACTACCGCAGTGTATCTGTTTTGTGTGTTCCTATGCTAAAAAATTAAGTATTGTCTCCCAAAAAGTTAAATTCCTGTCAAAACTTAATTCCTGCCTTCCCCCTGATTCCAGAGACACTTTTTATGTATCCATGTGCCTTTGTTTCCCCACAATCAGCCACGTTCTTTGCTGTGGCTAATATGCTGATAGATGACAACTGGGCAATCTCCACCACCCGCTGTCAACCAGGCAGGAACTTAACTTCTCAGACAGAAAAAAAAATAACTCTGGAATTAAAGTGGAGGCAGAGATCATGATATGGCAGCAATTTAACTTTTTGGGGTACATGATAGGTCCTCTTCAAGGGGTTAAGATTATACATGTAATATATGTATCTGTATGCACTATATCCCTCTACCCAACACCTTGGCCAATATTGTTAATTTCTGCAATTTTTACATATTATTTGGTAATTATTTTGTTCTAGACACAATTGAATATTAAAGTATTTGTGAAGAGAAAATTTAAATAAACGTTATTTTGTCCTTTGTGAAATGCAGGAATGAAGAACATCACACAAATTTTACATTCAGCAGACTGGAACTCATTAGTGTCCATCAAATTACTAGTTATCACTCCTTGTAGTCTCCCTTACAATAAGAGATCATTATGCGCAATGCTTATCAGTACATTTGCTTTCTGGTTCATTCATAAAGAATAATTAGTTTCTGCTTGGCAACCGTGGAGGTAGCGTTTCACTATAGCTAATCTTTACATACCAGAGAGAATGTCAGTTGCCTGAAGATTATTTAAAAAAAATAAAGATTGTTAGATTTGTTTTTCATCACAATGTTAATCTTTAGTGACCAGCTTACAGCAAATCTAATTGCTATTTTCATGGGACCGTAATTACAACACCAGAAAAAAAGAAAATCCGATGGAACTTTCTGAAATCGTCATGTGAGATTTAAATGAACACTAAACATATAATTTAATAAAAGATAGAAATAGCTGATAGTTATTGCAAAATAAAAATATAATAAGAGATGAAATACAGATGTACGACATCATTTGGTTAAACTAATGATCTGAAAAACATTACATGGTCTTACTAAATGTTTTCACCCTGTGCCCTTATACATTTCACTGCAGACTACAGAATATTATACACTGTATTATGTTAACAGGTTACTTAATATTACATTAGTATTAAAAAGCTGACCACAATTGTTTTTAGTCTACCCTATAGAACTTAAAACAGAAAGGTAAATTACCTTTGGTTCATTTGGTTATTCCAAGAATAATTTTCATGATATGAGATATGCCTTTTACGTGCCAAAAGCCACTTAAAAAATGCACGTTTACAGCTTTCAATTGATTTTAATGGGAATACACACCATTAGTCACTTCTATAAAGATATGGAATACACCTTGGGGCCTTTGATAGGCCTTTGGCTGCCATGGTATGGCCCCAGATGGACGAAGAGAGGGAGCATCATCTGTATTTTAATCTCCTTAGATGCCTAGGTTGCTATTAACTGCATCATATACAGGGAGGCATGTGGCATCATATACAGGGAGGCGTGTGGCATCATCTATAGGGAGGCATGTGGCATCATCTACAGGTAGGCTGTTGTGGCATCATATACAGGGAGGCTGTAAATAGTGTCTAGGTGAACATGTGACCTTCCTTTGGGTGTTTTCAGGGGGTTGGGACAAAAAAAGCCTGACCAATGAAATTCATCTGTTTTTTTAACGGCCATGAAAAACTGATGCAAAACGGATGTCAAACGGCCATTAAAAACGGACAGATGGACTTGAAATGGATGAAAATTTGGAGACACACTGATGCAAAATGGCCATGAAAAACTGACAGTTGATCAGTTTTAAATGGACATTTTTTTTCACTGTCGTGTGAATAAGGCCTTAGTCTATATTCACACGACAGTGAAAAAAAATGTCCATTAAAAACTGATCAACTGTCAGTTTCTTATTGCCATTTTGCATCAGTGAGTCTCTAAATTTGCATCCATTTCCAGTCCGTCTGTCCCTTTTTAATGGCCGTTTGACATCCGTTTTGCATCAGTTTTTCATGGGCGTTAAAAAAAAAACCAATGAATTTCATTGGTCAGGATTTTTTTGTCCCAGCCCCCTGAAAACACCCAAAGGAAGGTCACATGTTCACCTAGACACTATTTACAGCCTCCCTGTAATGATGCCACACACCTCCCTGTATATGATGCCACACACCTCCTGTATATGATGCCACACACCTCCTGTATATGATACCACACACCTACATGTATATGATGCCTCACATCTCACTGTGTATGATGCCACACACCTCCCTGTATATGATGCCACACACCTCCCTGTATATGATGCCACACACCTCCCTGTATATGATGCCACACACCTCCCTGTATATGATGCCACACACCTCCCTGTGTATGATGCCACACACCTCCCTGTATATGATGCCACACACCTCCCTGTGTATGATGCCACACACCTCCCTGTATATGATGCCACATACCTCCCTGTGTATGATGCCACACACCTCCCTGTGTATGATGCCACACACCTCCCTGTGTATGATGCGACATACCTCCCTGTATATGATGCCTCACACCTCCCTGTGTATGATGCCACATACCTCCCTGTGTATTATGCCACACACCTCCCTGTGTATGATGCCACACACCTCCTGTATATGATGCCACACACCTCCCTATATATTATGCCACACCTCCTGTATATGATGCCACACACCTCCCTATATATTATGCCACACACCTCCCTGTGTATGATGCCACACACCTCCCTGTGTATGATGCCATACACCTCCTGTATATGATGCCACACACCTCCCTGTATATTATGCCACACACCTCCCTGTATATGATGCCACACACCACCTGTATATGATGCCACACACTTCCCTGTATAATATGCCACACACCTCCTGTACATGATGCCACACACCTCCCTGTATATGATGCCACACACCTCCTGTATATGATGCCACTCACCTCCCTGTATTTGATGCCACACACCTCCCTGTATATGATGCCACACACATCCTGTATATTATGCCACACACTTCCCTGTATATGATGCCACACAGACTCCCTGTATATGATGCCACACATCTCCCTGTATATGATGCCACACAGCCCCCTGTATATGATGCCACACAGCCCCGATGTAGATGATACCACACAGCCCGACATGAATGCCCTACATACTCACCGATGCAGCGCTGTCTTGTTCAGGTAAGGGCCCTCATCTGCATGGGATCTGCGAAGGCGATGCGATGACACTCACCGATGCAGCTCATCTTCATGCGTGGTCTCTCGTTTTCTTCAGGTGTGGTCTCTCGTCTTCGGGATCTGCGAAGGTGGCGTGATGACATCATCGAAACTGGTAGTTCCCTTGCCAATCCCCATGTCACAGATCCATTTTTAATGGTTGTTACATGTATTGACAGCCGTTAAAACCTGATCCATTGACTTCTATGGGGGTCGTCAGGCAGTGAAAACGGCCAAAAATAGGACATGTCCTATTTTTTGACGACCAGTATTCACGGGCCGTTAAAAAAACGGCCGTGTGAATATACCCATAGAACATCATTGATCTGAAAACGGCCATGCGACAGCAATTAAAAGAACGGCCATCACATGGCCGTTTTTCACTGTCGTGTGAATAAGGCCTTAGAGGGCGAGATCTTCAATCCTCCAGGCCAGTCATTTCCACTCCCATTTTGGGCCAGTTTTTGTCTGTCGTGGAGTGCCACCAATATCTAATTTTGTCTAAAATCACTGAATGATACATTTGTAAGTTAGGTTGCATTCCAGCTTCTTGAACTGGACCAGGGAGTCAACGACAATGAGAAAGATAATCTTGCAGCTCTACATTTGGAAAAAGGTATTCACACCCTTCTTAGCTCACATACTGATCATGGTGGTGCAGAGATTTTTTCACATCTTTGATGTTTCAGGAGGTTCTGTCAGTGTCCCATAGAGTGTACTACCATTCTAGCAGATCCTATGCTGCTCTCTGGAACTTGAAGTAACAAAACAGCCTTCCACATTTTTGTCTATTGTGTGATATTCTGACATGTAAGAACTCCATGATACACATGCTGGAAAGATTGTATGAACAGCACACAGCAGCCAGTGATTTTATAATAAATCTCCGCTGTCTGCAGTCATTTCTTTAAGCCTTTTTGGGGGGGGCTACGTGATCTGCAAGTAGGTACAATAACAATACTATTGGTGTTATCCAACTGATATTTATTTTGGAGCAGACACTTATTTGTAAGCGACAACACTGCTAGTCTTGCTCAAAGCCAGTTTTGGAAGGAAGAGAATGGTCATAAAAGTTAGGAGATGGTGGACTTTTTGTACATAAATGAAAAAGCTTTGAGAATAAGAGTTCCCTGACCAAGACTAGAAGACAATGACTCTCTAAAAATAATTTAGATGAGATCAATAACAGGTGGATCTTGCGTGTCAAAGACACGCAGGACCCGCTGTCACTAAAACCGTCAGTCCCACTGACCTGACAGATTCGGGTTTCAGCATAAGATACAGCTTCTATGCATCAAGTATATATAGAAGCTGTATCTGAAATAGTGATTTTTTTATTTTTAATAAAAACAAATTGAAAAGTTGTACTAAACACTATGACACATTGTTTTAGTAAAGAAAAAAGTCCTCAAAGTTTTCCATAGCCTTTATTGCCTTAAGGACACAGCCTGTTATGACTTTACAGACCAGGCCAATTATTTCAAATCTGACATGTGTCACTTTATGTGGTAATAACTTTGGAATGCTTTTATTTTTTCAAGCGATTCTAAGATTGTTTTCTCATGACATATTGTATTTTATGCTAGTGGTAAAATTTGATTGATACGTTCAGCATTTATTTGTGAATAACACCAACATTTTGAGAAAATTTGCAAAAATTTGCATTTTTCTAAATTTAAATGCATCTGCTGGTAAGGGAGAATTTACACGGACCTATGCTAGTCTATGGGGCAGTGCAGACTGTCAGTGAATTTTGCGCAGCGTGAGTCCGCTGCGTAAAACTCATGACAGGTCCTATATTTCTGCTTTTTTCGCGCATCACGCACCCATTGAAGTCAATAAGTGCGTGAAAATCACGCATGCCTCATGGAGGCTTCTCCATGGGACGTGCGTGATTCGCGCAACAGCAGGCAAACTATGATTGCAAACAGAAAAGCACCACATGCTTTTCTGTTTACAAACATCCAAACAGAGTGTCATAATGATGGCGGCTGTGCGAAAAGCACGCAGCAGCGCACCATAATGATCATGACACACAGAGCTGTTAAGTGTCTTTTGCGCGTGCAAAACGCCACATTTTTTGCGTGCGCAGAACGCACACGCTCGTGTAAATCCGGCCTTAGACAGATAGTTATACCACACAAAATAGTTAATGGTTAACATTTACCATATGTCTACTTCATGTTGGCATTGTTTTTTTAAAGTCCCTTTATTTTTCTAGGACATTACTAGACTTATAACTTTAGCAGCAAATTCTCACATTTTCTAGAAAATGTCCAAAATCTATATTTTTTTAGGGACCAGTTCAGTTCTAAAGTGGCTTTGAGGGCCCTATATATTAGAAACCCCCCATAAATCGTCCCATTTTAAAAACGGCACCCATCAAAGTATTTAAAACAGCATTTATAAAGTTTATTAACACTTTAGGTACTTCACAGGAATTAAAGCAATGTGGAAGTGAAATGTACAAATTTATTTTTTCTTGGACTAAATTTAATTTGAATCCATTTTTTTCTGTAACACAGAAGGTTTTACCAGAGAAACACAACTTTATATTTATTGCCCAGATTCTGACGTTTTTAGAAATATCCCACTCAGGCCTCAGAAGTAAAGGCAGGAAGTGGAGGAAAAGTTGCAGATTTCAGGACACGGCGCCTGACATGTAGACCTGTCAGACGCCGTGTCCCGAAAGCTGCAACTTTTCCTCCACTTCCTGTATTTGTCTCCCCGGGCATAGAACTTTTCACCCGTGGGATAGCAGCGAGTGGCAGCCGAAACCTACAACGATCATCATCATCATCTTCCATGCAAAGCAGTATTGTTGTGCCTACACTTGCACAACACTGTCAGGTGAGTGAACTAGCTCACCATTACTGCCTTTTGACTCCTAATCCATACAATATTACCTTAGTGGAGCGCCGTTGTCCTCCTCTTCCCTCTTTTTCTCCTTTCATATATCAGAAGCAAAGGAGCACCTAGTGGATTTTGAGGCGTCCTTTTTATTAGAATATACTTTAGGCACCATGTCAGGTTTGAAGAGGTCTTGTGGTGCCAATACAGTGGAAACACCCCAAAAATACACCCCACAAGGAATGTACCGAGGGGTATAGTGATCATTTTGACTCCACATTTTTTTTTTGCTGAATTTAGTGGAATTATGCCGTGAAAATGAAAATCTAAATTTTTTCCAATATAATGTAGAAATTATTTTTTTTTACAATGAATAAAGGAGAAAAGACACCCCAACATTTGAAAATAAATTTATCCAGATTATGGCAATACCCCATATCTGGTCATAAACTGCTTTTTGGATGCACGGCAGAGCTCAGAGGGAAAGAGCACCATTTGGCCTTTGGGAATCAAGTTTTGCTGGATTGGTTTTTGGGTGCCATGTTGCAGTTGCAAAGCCCCAGAGGGAGCAAAACAGTGGAAATCCCCAAAAAGTGATCTCCATTTGGGAAACTACACCCCTCAAGGAATTTATCTTAGAGTATATTGAGCATTTTGTCCCCACAGTTTTTTTTGCTGAATTTATTGGAATTAGGAAGTGAAACTGAATAACTATTTTTTTTCTAATAAAATGTAGTTTAGCTCAAAATTGTTCATTTTCAAAATAGATAAAGGAGAAAAGGCACACCAACATTTGTGAAGCAAACTATTCTGAGACTGGCAATACCCCATATGTGCTAATAAACTGCTGTTTGGACAATCTCCAGGGCATAGAAATAAAGGAGCACCATTTGGGTTTTGTTGCTCAAATTTTGCTGGAATGGTTTTTGGGCGCCATGTCGCAATTGCAGAGCCCCAGAGGAACCAAAACAGTGGCAACCCCACAAAAGTGACCCCATGTGGCAAACTATACCACTGAAGCAATTTATCGAGGGGTACAGTGAGCATTTTGACCCCACATGTTTTTTGCTGAATTTAGTGGAATTAGGCCGTGAAATTGAAAATCAAAATTTTTACCGATAAGATGTAGAAATTTTTAATTTTTACAAAGAATAAAAGAAATGCACCACAACACTTCTAAAGCACTTCCTCCCAAGTACGGCAATACCCCATAGGTGGTCATAAACTGCAGTTTGGACACACGGTAGGGCTCAGAAGGGAAGGAGCACCATTTGACCTTTGGAGCTCAAGTTTTGTTCCAATGGTTTGTGGCGCCATGTCGCATTTGCAAAGCCCCTAAAGGGGCCAAAACAATGGGAAAACTCCCAAAAGTGACCCCATTTGGGAAACTCCACCACTCAAGGAATTTATCTAGCTATATAATGAGCAGGTTTTTTTTTTTTTTGCTGAATTTGGAATTAGGCCGTGAAAGGGAAAATCTATTTTTTTTCCACTGAAATGTTTAATTTCTTAATTTTCACAAGAAATAAAGGAGAAAGAGCACCCCAACACTTGTAAAGCAATTTCTATACCCCATATGTGGTCATAAACTGCTATTTGGACAGACGGTAGGGCTCAGAATTGCAGAAGCACTATTTGGCATGCAGACTTTGCTTGATATGGACACCATTTTGCATTTGCAGAGCCCCTAGGGTATTAGTACGGGTGAAACATCTTAAAAGTGACTCTATTTTGGAAATTACGCCCCTTGGGGCATATATCTTGGTGTGCAGTGAGTATTTTGACCCCACAGGTGTTTCATAGATTTTATTAGAATTAGGCAGTGAAAATGAAAAATTAAATTTTCTTCCAATTTTTTATTTTCACAAGGAGTAATAGGAGAAAATACACCACACAATGTGTTTTTCAATTTCTCCCGTGTATGGCAATACTATATTTGTGGCCCTAAACTGCTGTCTGGGCACGTGGCAAAGCTCAAATTGGAAGGAGCGCCATTTGCCTTTTAGAGCGCAGATTTTGCTGGATTGGTGTTCAGGCGCCAAGTCGCATTTGCCGAGCTCCCTTAGTTATCAGAGTACAGTGGAAAACATGGAGGGCTTGGCATACTGTAAGGCTGGGTTCACACACCCTATTTACGGACGTAATTCTGGCGTTTTAACCTCGAATTATGTCCGAAAATATGGCTCCAAAGCGCCGGCAAACATCTGCCCATTCATTTGAATGGGTTTTACGATGTACTGTGCCGACCGTAATTTTTTTTACGCACCGCTGTCAAAAGACGGCGCGTAAAAAAGACGCCTGCATCAAAAAAGTGCATGTCACTTCTTGAGTCGTAATTGGAGTCGTTTTCCATTGACTCCATAGAAAAACAGCTCCAATTACGTCCATAATGGACACTGCGAAAAACGGCTGCACATGCCATTACGTCTGAAATTCAGGAGCTGTATTCTCCTGAAAACAGCTCCGTAATTTCAGGCGTATCGGACGTGTACGTGTGAACATACCTTAAGGCTCAGAAGGGAGGGAGCGCATTTTGGCTTTTGGAGCATGGGTTTTGCTTGGTAGGTGTTCTATTTGGGGTTTTACTAGTATTTCAGTTTATAATGTGGGGGCCTATGTAAGCTGGGCAGAGTACGGCATAATAAGTTTGTATAATTGGCCAGAGTCACACTGATAAATGATGCCTAAGTAATAAATAGCTGTGACCCGCAGCGTATGGAGCTCTGCGCATGAACCCACTTCGTACTTCACCCCCCAAACCACGACAGGCTATTACGTCGTGGTGCACGAAGGGGTTGCGCAGCAAATGGTGCAAAGTGAAAATTGCAATTTTCCACTTAAATGCCACTTTAGTGCACAATATGTTGTGCCCAGTTTGTGCCACTGGAGATCAATACCTCATAAAATGTTAAGCTGGTTCTCCCAGAATATTATGTATGTGGATGTAAACTGCTGTTTGGGCACAGTGTAGGGTTCAGAACGGAGAGAGCTCCATTTCGCTTTTGGAGCACGGATTTAGCTTGGTAGTTGTTCTATTTGGGGTTTTACTGGTATTTCAGTTTATAATGTGGGGGCATATGTAAGCTGTGAGGAGAACATCAGGGCATAATAAAGGGTATAATAATGCGGTAAATAAATAATAATCCGCAGATATGTGGCCAGTGTCGCACTGATAAATTGTGCCCAATCTTATCTGCTTTTGAAACACTTTGCACATTTTGTGTCACCGTATTCTGAGAGCCAGAACATTTTTATTTTTTTCTCCACTGGAGCTGTGTGAGCGCTTATTTGTTGCAGGACAATCTGTAGTTTTCATTGGTACCATTTTGGGGTGCATGCGATTTTTTAAAATCTATTTTTATTCCTTTTTTTGGCAAACAAGGTGACAAAAAAACAGCAATTCTGACAATGTTTTTTATTCTTTTTTTTTACAGTTTTCACTGTGTTCTATAAATTAATTTTTACTTTATTGTGCGGGTCGATACGATTACAGCTATATCAAATGTATATAGGTTTTTTTATGTTTTACAGTGTTTGTACATTAAAATCACTTTTTTTTAAAACCATTTAGTTTTTTGGGTTGCCATATTCTGAGCCATAACTTTTTTTTATTTTTCCATCAAAAAACTGTGGAAGATTTATTTATATAGCGCCAACATATTACGCAGCACTTTACAATTTAGAGGGAACATGAAACAAACAATATCAGACATTACATAGTGACAAAGTTAATTTACAATTCACACCTGAGGAGTGAGGACCCTGCTCGCAAGAGTTTACAATCTATGAGGAAATAAAGGAGACACAAAGTGTAACAGTGTTTATTCTGTACAATAATCCATCCATTTTTATACACATGGGGTGGTACACATAAAGCTGCATGAGCCGGTCACCAGCCAGTATCCGTGTATGACAAACCTAAACTTCGGAGTCTGACACACCAAAATATTTGAAACAAAATATCTTTATTAAATACATATTAAAATATATTACATGAATTAAAAACAGAGATGAATTTCCACAGTGCAGAAAAGACAACCAGATCACACGTATATATCATATAAAATCCGAAAATATGGGTAATGGGCGACACTGTTAAGCTACAAAAATGCAAAGGTACATCAGTGGTGTATTACATTTATATGATGTGCATATTCTATTACATAGCCAGCATGAAAGAACAAAAATAGTTATTTTAACAGCAGAAAAGAGAGGTGCTAATCAACAGCAGAATAGCTCAGTATAACTCTCTACACAACAGGTAGAATCAGAATAGATGTAAATTACAGCGTGTATACCAATGTCAGGGCCCCTAATAAGAGCCAGACTAAGGAAACAATGTCCATACTATGCATACAAGATACGCACATAACCACATAGGTAAAGGACACAATAACAAAATCAAAGCTGTGGCTGTGTTAACAGCCATGGATGCAAACAAACTCTACCCATGGTGATAGTCTGAATACAAGACTCATATTGCTGAAGGTGAACACATGCTGGGAACGGAGCTCATACCCATTAGGAACAGGTCACCCTCACTGGCGTCACCCCTATCCGTGTATGACTGACATGAAGAGTGTGAGGGAATCTAATTCTGATGACTAATCTTGAAGGAGGGCCATGGAAAGGAGTCAGATTAGGGAATGTTATAGGCCTGTCTAAATAAATGTGTTTTCAGGGCACGTTTAAAACTGTGGATATTGGGAATTAATCTGATTGTCTGGGGTAGCGCATTCCAGAGGACTGGTGCAGCACGAGAAAAATCTTGGAGACGGGAGTGGGAGGTTCGGATTATGGAGGATTTTAATCTAAGGTCGTTGACAGAACGTAGAGCCCGAGTAGGGTGGTAGACAGGGATGAGGGAGGAGATGTAAGGAGGTGCAGCACTGTGGAGAGCTTTGTGGGTGAGAGTAATAAGTCTGAATTTTATTCTGAAGGGGATGGGCAACCAGTGCAGTGACTGGCACAGATTAGAGGCGTTGGTGTAGCGGTTGGTCATAAATATGAGTCCGGCTGCTGCATTGAGGCTAGATTGGAGAGGGGAGAGTTTGGTGAGGGGAAGACCGATTAGTAATCAGTTACAGTAGTCAAGACGAGAGTGAATCAGAGCAACAATGAGAGTTTTGGCTGTTTCCTCCGTAAGAAAAGAGCAGATTCTGGAGATATTTTTGAGGTGAAAATGACAGGAGCGTGAAAGTGATTGAATGTGAGGAGTAAAGGAAAGATCTGAGTCAAAAATAACCGAGAGATAGCGGGCATGCTGCTTAGGAGTTATGATAGTGCCACACACAGAGATGGAGACATCAGGTTTAGGGAGGTTAGTAGATGGTGGGAACACAAGGAGCTCAGTTTTAGAAAGATTCAGTTTTAGTTTCCATCAGCATCCCGAGGGGTGCCGATTAGCTAGAAACCACCTAGATGCAGCGATCGAGTTTGATCGATCTGCTGGATCGCAGACTAGCTCCAGTTCTGGCCATTACAGCAGGGTGTCAGCTGTAACATACAGCTGACACCCGCGACTGATGGTCCAGGCTCAGCTTCTGAGCTTACCCTGTCTTCTTGGTCCTGATAGCAAGCCTATTAGGCCCCGCCTCCAGGCAGAGCATAAAATGCTTCCGTACTTGGCAGACCAGGAGGCCATTGTTAGGCTTCCGGTTGCCATAGCAATCATCGGCACCCCTCGATCGCATTGCGGAGGTGCCAATCGACTAGAAACCACCTAGATGAAGTGATCGCTTTCGATCGCAGCATCTAAGGGGTTAATCGGCAGGATCAGAGGCTAGCTCCGGTTCTGGCCTTACAGCAGGGTGTCAGCTGTAATATACCGCTCCATCACTGCCACGTGCAGTTATCTGCTGTTGCGTTATGTACCTAACTGCAGTGACGTAACTGTACGTGGCGTGTTGTTAAGGGGTTAAGATTGGTGTATTTTACTTTATTTCGCTCCTCAGGAAATCTTTCTTGCACAGCAGGGTGAGAGGAAATTAGTACCCCAATACTACTTTAGTCACCACCACAGGTCAATGTCTTTAACATGTACGCCCTTTCCACAGCCAAACAAATGCATTTTTTATGTGTTTTGTGCGACTTTGTTATAAAAAAAAAGGATCCATAGCTGATATTTATCATTATATTATTAATTTTAACATTATTTATGATCCTTAATTTTAACATCATATTCCTTATGGTGCAAGCAAAATGTCTCAGGACAGAAAACTTTACATAATTCACTTGTAGTAAAATAATCTTCTAAAAGTAAGGTTAAATAGGAATATGTCTATTTCCCTGTTAGTTGCATTTCTTTATTGGTAAAACTATAACAAATTAATTTTATTCAAAGCAAGGGATAGTATTTTAATCACAGACACTAATGAAAATCCTGACCCTTAATGCTGTGTTTAATATAGCTAATAAATGAATCTACTAACCACAAATCCTTTTTGATTAAATTCTTTCTTCTGATCTGCTCATTAAGCAAGCTTAAAGATTTGCATTCTGAAAAGTTAACACCTAACAAGAATACAAAATGCATTTTTGTTATATCTCTGCTAGTAAAAAGATTATTGCATTTGACAGCATTATTAGCTACTGCTATACCCCTTTTTATGTCAGCACCTGAATAGCTAAGCATTACTAGATGCTATTGATAAAGCTTAAAGGCTTTGTAAACCTTTGAAAGGCAAATTTTCTTTTTTTATATATAAAAAAGGTGAATCATTGTGTTTGATGAAACTTTACAAACACTTTTTATTTAAAATTAATTTAACTTTTTTAGATAGAGCTGCTGTGTATTCTCTATACAGAGCAGCTGAATCCAGCGCTATTCGTTAAATCTGTCAGTCCCGCAGACCTGACGGGTTCAGTAATAGCGTGCATGGGGCCTTACTGGAGTTATGAGACAAATTCAATTTTTAGTACTCAGAAAAAATATTACTTTGTATATGTTGCATAATTGCAATATATTTTAGAATATAGAAATATCTGTGCACCTGTAATGTCCGTGCCAGGGGTGATAGTAAAGGGGCATTACCCCGCAGAGGAATGGCGCACAATAAATAGTCGACGACCAGGAGGTAGGTTTCAAACATATACTCTACTCATAAGGAGGTTAAATTCTTGACAGTTTCAAGTAGAGTCCTTAGTTGCAATTACGCTTTAACTCTTGGCGCATTTGTCGGTTTTTCATTTTTGGCTTTTTCTTCCGGCCTTCCAAAAGCCATAACCTTTTTATTTTTCTGTCTGCTTTGCTGTATGAGGGCTTGTTTTTTTGTGGGGCGAGTTGTAGTTTTTACCTATACAATTTAATGTACCGTAAAATCTACTAGGAAACTGTGAAAAAATATTTGTGGGGTGGAATAGGGGGGAAAAAAATGATTCCCGTGTGGTTAAGATGACAAGTTAGGCCCCATGCACACGACCGTAAAAAACCTCCGTTTTTGCAGACCGCAATTGCGGTCCGCAAAAACAGACCCATTCACTTTCATTGAACGCGGATACCTTTACGTAGCGCTAAGGATGGGTGTTCGTGCAGTAGAAATGTTCCGAAAATTTTGGAACATACTTTGTATAAGAGCACGGCCCGAAAATGCGGGTGGCAGTCGGCGGCCGGCCGTGCCCGCATTCGCGGGCCGTGATTGCGGGCACGGTTGTGTGCATGGGGCCTTAAAGTGTAGCTAAACGTTTGACAAACTTCTGACATGTCATAGTGACATGTCAGAGGTTTGGATTGGTGGGGGTCCAAGCACTGAGACCCCCTCCCTTCACTAGAACGAAGCAACTGAAGCGCTCATGTGAGCGCTCAGCCACTTCGTGTCTGTTCAGCTTTTTCTGGAAAGCCAATGTATCGGAGTACGGGCTCATAGACTTTCTATTGAGTCCGGACACGATACATTTATTTCCGTAAAAAGCCGAAGAGACATGAAACCGTTCAGCGCTCACAAGAGCGCTTCAGCTTCTTTGTTTTAGCGATTGGTGGGGGTCTCAGTGCTTGGACCCCCACCAATCCAAACTTCTGATATGTCAGAAGTTTGTCAAACGTTTAGCTACACTTTAACTTTATTCTGCGGGTCAATACAATTTTTTTTATGATGTATTACTAATGTAAAACAATATGTATTTTCTGTTGCCATATTCTGAGACCCATCAATTATTTTTCCATCAATGGAGCGTTGCGTGGGCTTCTTTTTTGGGGTAAGCTGTAGTTTTTACTGTTACAATTTTGGGGTACATACAACATTTTTGTCACTTCTTTTCAATCTGTTTGTGGAACCGAGGTAACCAAAAAACAGCAATTCTGGTATTGTGATATTTTTTTTATTCGTGTTCATCCGGCGGGTTAAATAATGTAATATTTGAATAGTTTGTACTTTTATGGATGTGGTGATACCAAATATGTTTGCTATTATGTTTTACATTACTTTAAGGGAAAGTGGGAAAAGGTGTGACTTAAAAGCAGAGTCTCACATGAAAATGGGACCTGCAATTCTTTTAATAATTTTTTTTTTTGGGGGGGGGATTTTCACAAATTGTGATTGTTGCAGATTTTCTGCAATAATTGAAAGTCATGTGCGATTTGTTGCATACTGGATAATTCAAAATGTTTTTGTGATAGTGTGAATTTTATAACAGACATTCGACAAAGGTGTCCCTCCAATTCCAAACTCCCTCCCAATCTGACATCTGGTGAGAAGTGAGACAGTAAACACAGGGCGGTACAATTGTTCAGAGTATAGTGCTCCGGACTTATTAATAAAAATAGAACTAATACATGACGCTTTTCTTGCCTGTCAGATCAGGAGGGAGATTGGGGCACTTTAAAGTGTCATTATAATTGCATTCTAACTGCAATTAACAGGACCCAAGTAAACAAATTTTTGAGAGTCACATGGTTGCCTCATACCTCCCAGTGTGCTGCCTGGGTCTCTCCATGCCTGCTGTACAATCGGGCATAAGAATCCAAATATTCTGACACTTTAAAAGGTTATTCTCATCACAAAAAATTATGGCATGAGTGCAGAGAAAAACAGTGCTAAAGCTCTTCATTCTTAGGAATAGTAGAGTTCCCAGCAGTTGGACCCCCACCAATTCCAAAGTGATAGGAATATCCTAGCAATATGCCATCTCCAGTGGCTGATTAACTAGACCATAGGCCCTGGGCTGTCCTCTAAACTTGGGCCCCCCTTCTCCACTGCCGCCCTGCCGTGTCTATAGTTAACATCACCTTTCCGTGTGAGCATTGACACATGGGTGTTACAATTCCCCTTGTCAAAGGGCTGTGTCCCTACATACTGACAGTCTACAACCATCGCTGACATTATCACAATGTGTAGGGACACATCCTCCTGACAAGGGGAATAGTAAAACTCATTTGCTAATTGGTCTTGGGCTACACAAAGACTTGTGGAATACAATAATTTCCTATATCTGACTAGTTAGGAGAAGTTACAGCTCCTCTATAAATCCAGTGACTCACAGGTGAGGTCTTCTCTGATGGGATTCATTCTATTTCTCTTGCCGCTCTACTATGTTGTTTAATGACTTGCCTACATGGATATGTGACTTTCAGGTCTTTCGACAGTAACAAGAACTACAAACATAAGGTCATCTGACCTTATGTCTGCATGTCCTTTTGCAGGACATACACAATGGAGTTTTGTCACGCTTTTTGCCATGATTCCCGGCAAAGAAACATGACAAAACTGCAATGTATTTTGGGCGGCCGTGGCAGCCGGCCCAAACGCCCCTAGCCATATTATAATTCTATAACATGATGTGAATAAACTGTAAACCTGGGGCAGATTTATTTATCATGATGCTGTAGTGTCCCTTCCCAGCGGACAGTCAGTCTGCCTCCACTCCCTCCACATTTCCAACTGGCAGCCTGTGTGCCGAGGCTGTGATAGGCCCTGCTCCTCCAGTACTGCGCACAGTCAGCTAAGCAGCACAGCAGACACTGCATTCTAAAAAGGAACAGGGCGACTTAGAGCAGTACTGGCTGAACTGCCTTGATGGCGGCCCTGCTCCAAGTCTTTAAAGTACTGGGAAGAGATGAGAAGCTGGTGTACGGTAATGCTAGCATAGTCAGTGAAAAATAATTATAGCAATATTATATTTTTCAAGAAAGGCATCTTGGCCCTTCTTGAATTTGTTTAAAGAATCAACCATCACAACATCCTGTGGCAGAGAGTTCCATAGTCTCACTGCTCTAACAGTAAAGAAACCCCGTCTGTGATGGTGGTGAAACCTTTATTCCTCTAGAAGTAGAGGATGCCCCCTTGTCCTTTTTACGGGTCTAGGTGTAAAAAGATCATTAAAAAGATCTCTGTACTGTCCAATTATATATTTGTACATTGTTATTAGATTGCCCCTAAGCCGTATTTTTTCTAAACTAAATAACCCCAAGTTTGATAACCTTTCTTGGTACTGCAATCCGCCCATTCCTTTAATCACCGTGGTCGCACTTCTTTGCACCCATTCTAGTTTAGCCATGTCCTTCTTATACACAGGTGGCCAAAATTGTACACAATATTCCATGTGTGATCGAAATTTTTTTTAGTCACCATTATTATGTTTTTCTAATCCCCGTCGCCTCTGATAATACTTACAGATCAGGATGGCAGAGGGGTGGGCATTGATTGCGTGACTGCAAGCCTATTACTTCCTCTTCGAGTGTGGTCCAGAGTGAGCCGCAAAGCATGATGCAGACCGCTACAGGAGGGACATGCCTACTGCTATGGAGACAACAGAGAATACCGATGCAAATGAATCAGGGGAAATAACAGGCAAAATAGAAAATGGAAAAGAGAAATATATAGCTTTTAGCATGAAAGGATACTTAGGCAAAGCTTCCCATGAATTTTTTCATGATTGTTGCGAAAGCTCAGGAAAGCTTTAAGCAAAAGAGGTTTTCCAAGAATATTTTAGTTTTTTTTTCTTCTAACTTTACATATAGACATGCTGCTGGAGTAAAAACTATGTTAGTCTTCTGCTCTGTAAATCCATGGCTGTGCATATCAATGGAAATTATTCCTAAGTTCACATCCACACTGTCATTCAACATATCTTGCATTCAATCTTCCTCTCTCATGAGTTATCTAAAAAAGTTGTCTATGTGAGTTTTAGTCATTTTAATGTCATTTATTATAGCTAAAGCTGCCGTATCATCTTAGAAATAAGGTATCATACAGGTTTGAAAGAAACTATGATCTTTCCACTTCTATATTTTTACCTTTAAGTAAGGAAAATGTTAACAGTGATAGTTGTCTATAAAATATTTAATGTGATAAAATTGCAGTGCAGTGCTAGGTGAAGTACTTTAAAAATCTTTATTTAGCATAGGAAGCTCAGTAAATTGCATTATTGGGATGGTTCCAACAAAAACATTTTAGTGAATATTGTGCTAGGAATGTGATATTTTAGATAGACTCTTTTTTTCATTCTAGCTTACTAAGCATTTGGGCCACAGTATAAATGTCCAATATATTTTAATACATTTTACCATGTCATAGCCTAATGTTATGAGGGTTAGTAATTGAAAAATGCAGTGATTCCTTAGATTTTGCAACCAATGCAGTTTAAAACAGCAGCTGACATCTCCTCAGAATGATCCCAGCAGAACAAGTGACACTTCTACTACAGTTCATGTTGATTTTGTGTTTACAAAGACACATCGGAAAATTGGTAGCTACAGATTACAGGCCTCAGATCTCACCTCACAAAACTTTCAATGCCACCCGATTGGCACATTGGACTGCACTTTTCTTTAACTTACTTAAAGACTATGTAAACCTTTACTAAAACAGTGTATTGTAGTGTTTAGTGCAACTTTTTAATTTGTTTTTATTATTATTATTTTTTACTTTTTGAGATACAGCTTCTAAGTATCCTGGATACATTGAAGCTGTATCCTGCCCTGATAAAGGAATCCGTCAGGCCAGTGGGACTGATGGCTTCAGTGACAGCAGATCCCGTGTGTCGCTGACAAGCAGGATCCACCTTTTATTGATCACAACTAAGATCAATATGTGATCGGTCGGGGTCCAACTCCCGGCACCCTTGCCAATCAGCTGTTTTGAAGGTCTTTTGAGCACCTCTTCCCCTTCATTTCTATTGCTCACTGAATCGTCGACACACTTGTATCAGGGGTTCACGGTATTACAGCCTTTTCCTATTGAAGTGAACCTATCACATTGAACATCCAGTTCTACCTGAAAGGCACCATGTAATAAAGCAAAGGGAGCTGAGCAGATTGATATATAGTTTAGTGGGAAAATATTGATTATAACTTGTAATGTATTCCTATGATTAAAACAGAATTTGATTTCTGTTTAGCTATTATTCAATACATTTTTCCGTTCACTTGAACAACATTTGCAACTGCTTATCCCACAACATTTCTTCTCTACTAGGCTAACATTATCCAGGGTTCTTATTGTACTGGCTCCATTGGACTTTCATAGTTTTTCGGTATTATAAATTTTTTCAATGTCTTGACTTGCGGAAAATCATTTACTTATTATACATTTGCTTTTTCAAAACTAGACTATGCAGGCCAAAATAGTTAAAAGTAGTTTCTCCTCAGGTTTCTAAATTGTCTGTAAAAGGGATGTTGGTCTTTCAGCTTTTCTTGTGGCAGTGTAATGGCAGGAAGGAGGTGAAGGGAAAGTGAGCCCTAATCTACCCACCGCCCAGTCCCTGCCTACTTGCAACGACCCGCCCTAGGCGACGGGGTACAACTGGGCGGCGGTCCCTACGCTGTCTAAGTGCACGGGAGAACAAACAGGGAACACGCAAGGGAAGGGGCAGTAGCCCACGGAACGCCGCGAGGAAACGGAGCGGTGAATGAATAGTCAGGACCAGGATGAAGTGGAGTATACCAACGTGAGCACGGAGAAGGAAGCAAGCCAGGGGCAAAGCGAAGCAGGTTAAGCAGAACTGCAGCAAGGCAGAAGCACGGCAGAAGCAGGCTGGAGCAAGCAGCAGTGGGGCCAGGAATCCAGAAGAATTACAAGCACTGAGGAAGAGAACACGGCAGGTAATAAAGGACAGGGGGCGGAGCTAACTCCGACTGACCAGGCCGCGATAGGCTCTCCCACTCCTGAGCCTGCCACCCTGGTTGGTGGGAGACGGTGTCAGTCTAACAGGTCTGGCCTCAGGTGTGGATTGATTAATCCCAGGAGTATACCTAGACGTAGTACCTGGCAGATCCCTAACAGGCAGCTTTTGAAGTTCAAAAAACTATTTCTGTATGTTTTGGTCGACACTCTGTTCTCCTTTATAAAAATCAATAGATCAATAGAAAAATTTAAGGCTAGACTGGGAATCTGTGTACGTAAATTTAATCCCTTATCTTGTATCTTTATTAATTCATATATAAAAATCCTCTAGGTGTGAATGGGATCCATCTCAAATTAAAAACAAATCATTGCTATTGCTTTTATAAAACACTAAATGTAAATTAAGGGAGTAATTACCATGCAGAAATTCCTTTACTAGGCTGCCCATTAAGAGGTTTGCATAACATGGGGCAAGTCACGTGCCCATTGTAGTGCCCCTCGTTTGTATATAGAGCTGTCCCTCAAATTCAAAAAACATTGTTGGTTAAAATAAAACAGAAAATCTAACTGTGCTCGGGTCATTATTTCATCTCTATGGAGATTGAGGGAAAAGGCTTCTAGTCCCTTCTTATGGTCTATAGTACAAGAATGATAAATCTAATATCACCAACCTAAAACTCTCCTTCCACTAAATTTCATATAAAAGTGTAATCAGATGCGCTCTTATATAAGAGGGTAAGTCTATGACTCATGTTTGCAATGCAATTTCCACATAATGATACAGATTGCTAGTCATTCAACCAATCACAGATATTGGTCTGCCAAGTGACTTTTTAGTCCAGTAGGACCTCCTGCTGGACTCCTAAACCCAGAATAAGATGGGATTTAAATGAACAAATAACAAGTTAAACTGAATGTTTTCCTACAAAACTGTACAGCAATCTGCTCAGCTTTCCAGAGGTTAAATGTATACCAAATACGCAATATGAAGCCAATATTTAGAGCATTGATACCAGATTATTGATACCCAGAGATCAAGAATATGGTCCACTAAAATTCTTTGTAGCAGCGGCACCAAAATAGCTTATTTTTTGTAGTGGCCATCCCCTGCAGTGGCTCCTTTGTGCTTCCTGTTTATTGGATGGGCCTTCAACCTACCCCCATGTGACTGTCAAGCAGAGGAGAGTAGCGGGAGAACATGGGTTAGCACAGTGCTGTCTCCCGGCACAGCAGAGATAAAAAGCTGCCTTCTACTTTTTATATATATTTCTGTAGATGCTGTGATCTGAAGTAAAAAACACACCATTTTGTAAGCTGAAACCTAGTGCAGGGCAGCAATCTCATATCTTATCTTATTGAACGGCTTGGTCCCGCTACTCTCTTATGCCTGGCATTCATCTAGGGGAGACACATGGCTGACGCTGCATCACACAGCAGTGCCTGAGTGTCCCTGCACTGGCTACCCATCTGCTACCCTAGGCTATTTCTCAACACTCAATATGGTGTGTGTTGCACTATTGAACTTTTGCTGCTTTCAACATATACACATATATATTTATTATAGCAGCAATATTTTAAAAATATATGTAACAGTAGCATATTATATATGTGTATGCCATCTTCCCCATACAAGAGACTTTAACTTGAGGCATTATGTTTGCACAACATGTTTTTTTTAATTAATTAGATGTATATTGTATATGTTGTAACCATGTTGTGTATCCTATTTCCCTGTAACATTATCCACTACTAAAAATAAATTAAGGAAACACTTAGGCATCACAGTACGACCCCAAGTCAATTAAATTTCAGTGATATCAATCTGATATCAATCAGTCCAGTTAGGAAGCATAAGTGAATGTAAATCAATTTCACCTGTTAGGTGAACTATTATAACAATAAATCTTTTCAAATATTAAAGTTTGATTTTTAATATTGTTCTGCATTGAATAAAATGATATTTGATCATATTTTTGTTGTACTTCATGGAATTTTTTAATAATGAAAATAGTTTTTTTTTATACTATAAACTGCTGCAGGCCACTCCGGAGGGTTGCCTGTTAGGGGGGAATAGGACTGTAAGTAGTAGGGCCCTCATTAATATGGTGGAGACTAGGCTGTGGTTTTAGGACCAAACAAATCCGACTCATTTGGATTTCAATGAAACCATGTGTTTACTCCCTTTTTTGTAATAATCTGCCCATATGGAGTCAAGGCATTTTTTGGTAAGTTTTCAACTACTATAATATGTTTATCCCTTTTGTAATATATAATTGTTTTTTTTATTTGCAGGATGTACATTGCATTCAACATTTTAATAGAGATTTATTCATATTTTAACATTTTGATGACCATAACATATATTTGTATCCCTATTTAAAATCCCTGTATGGAACCACAGTACAGCACAGAGCTGAAAATAGTAATTGCAAGACAACTTGGCAACTGATAATTACTTATCTGTACACACATACCGCGGGGCCCAATAAGGATTTTACTCAGATGCAGCAAGCCACAGCTTTTTTTTTTATTGACATGACAGTATGAGGCTTGTCTTATGAAGGATAGTTACTTATTTTTGGTTATCACCCTTGACCGGTATTTATGAATATCACATTGTATCACAAACTGTGGGAGCCAAGAATAATTTTGCTAAGATGCAGTAAGCCATGACTTTTTTATATTTTTATTGACGTGGCTGGATGAGGCAGGAGATATATAGCAATTTTTACACAGTTAACACATTTTTCCTTGTATTAGAAGCTTGCATTTGCACAATATATCATTAATTTAGGCTTACAGCAAAGCCTACATGACTACACATGAAGGAAGAAAGGCTCTTTAATAGGAAAGCATATAGGATATCTTTAAAATTGGTAAATATCTGGGGGCAGGACTTTATCATTACAATAATACCTATTTTTTTTTTTTAAATGTAACTGGAAAAATATTTTTCTTTCTTTCAAATACATTTTATGTTAATGAGTTTCTATGGATAATTTAAGTGTGAAATTTATGAAAATAGTGTGATATTATAAATCATTTCACTACAGTTAATTGAGTTTTACATCTGCTCTGTGATTAATTTGTATTTTATTTTTTATTTTTAGGACAACATTTTCTACAAGGCCTCCAGAGATCCTTCAAGAATCGTCCCTCACGAAGAGACCTCTATAGCACCACCTAGGGGTGCACCAAGTGTGTCCCGGGCCTCGTGCTGGGTCCTGCGCTGGCCCCATGCTCCCCCTAATTGGACTACCTTTGCAAATCAGACCCCCGTGCAAATAAAATCCTTCAAATCCGGCAGAAAAAAAAATGTAAAAAGATTTTTACTCACTGTTCCCGCTTCCTTTCTTGTCCGGCAGGAGGTCTGCCCTGAATTTCCTCTGGCCATCAGCGTCAGGACCTTGTATGAGCCACGGCACAAACCTTGTGTACGAGGATCTAATATGGTAGCCTGATGGCGATCTGGGGCAGCCCCCTGCAGCCCCTTTCCCCTCCAGGCCCTGTAGCAGTCGCACCCCTGCCAAAGCAACTGTTACGCCACTGGCACACCTGCCTTCCAGATATCTGCTGGGAAAACAGAAGCATTTCTACCTGATCCTTCCTTTCTATCATTGTATTTCTGAGAGAGATTTACTTGGAGCCACCACATAGATGAGGTTGAGGGGACACATGTATTATTGCAGCTGCCACTCACTATAACATCAATATCATGGAGTAACAATATATCTGTGTCAGGTATGATCATGATGATTACTCACTTCAGACACACTCCACATTCAAGACCCTTTCATATACTGTGCATATCGACAAAGAACTCAACCAAAGCATCATTATTACTCTGACTCTAGTACACCTTTACCTTTATAAATGCACTCACCCTATATAACACCCTACATAACATTCCTTAGCAACATTCCATTGATATCTACATGACGTTCCTATCATGACCACTAGTCCATCCTCCCCCAAAATATTTTGCCACATCCGCTTACAGAGCTTCCTAGACTAGGTGAGATGCTATCCAGTCTCGAGAAAGAAAGTGGGAGCCAACACCCTTTCAGAATTACTGAGACCTTTAAGGTGGAGGAACTCTAGTTTATAAATTGAAATGTATATATATATACAAAAAAAAATGTGAACAATTAGTTAAAGGGGTTTTCCAGACACTAAAAATTGATGGTCTGGTGGGCGTGGCCTGGACACTGGTGGGAGCAGACGTGTGAGAGGAGAGCTCCGCCAATGCCTAGCATCATCGGCCGCCATCCTCTTTCCAGATTCTTTTTCTCTCCTTGGGATACACATGGATTTGATTGCCCGAGGTACTCCTATCGTTTGAGGGCTTGCTGACACCATTCGGTGGCTATACGAGGACGGGGCCTACTGTCCGGAACGAATCCCCAACCTAAAGTTGAAACCGGAAGTGCGCGGGCCGCACTTCCAGTCCGGAACACGGAGGCATATTGATGCCGAATTTCAGAGCATCACTCTGGGACGCGGCCGCCATTTTGGATCTGCCAACTCTACCTATCTGTGTTGTGGCCTGGCTCTCTTGACATAATCCCTCTTCTAGAGGGAATGCTTGTTTCACTGGGGACACCCTCGTGTTACGCCTCTGCTGACTATGTGACTATGATGTAGCGACTAGAGTATTCTTCTCTTCCATATGCACATAATAAAATGACCGATACTCCGGGTACACTAGCCTGAATATAATATCTATACTGACATAAATAGCTATTTTGTGTTCTACCAGTAATGGCGCCTTCTAAACAGTCCAAAATCACTGACAAAATGAAGAAATCGGCAGACACTGCGTCCGGACCCTGTAAATCACGACCTCATCTGACTTTCCCACAGAACTATCTATGTTGGATGTTCTTAAAGCATCACTGATTCCCGTACAGTGTTAACGGAAAAGATAGATGCTCTCCAGACAGACTTTGGCCTCCTTAGAGCTGATAGTCACACGTTACAAGAACGGGCATCTGAGTTTGAACGGAAAATGTGTGACTTGGAAGACGCAGTGACCCCTCTCAGGACTCGAGTTGAGACTCTTGAGATCCAGCAATCAAATTAGAAAGCCAAGATGAATGACATGGAGAATCACTTAAGGCAGTGTAATATTCGTTTTGTTGGTCTCCCATAGAGGGTTGAAAAGCCGGACCCTGCAACTTTCTTGGAATCTTGGCTTAAGGCATGTTTTGGCCCGGAGGCATTTTCTCCCATGTTCTGTGTGGAGAGGGCGCACCGTATCCTTACCAGAGCTCCCCACCTGGAACACCTCCACGTACTTTTATCGCCAAATTTCTCAACTTTAAAGATAAAGATAAGCTCCTGGAGCTTGCCAGGAACCAGGGTCCTCTGAAGAGTGGTAGTCAGGACGTACGAGATTTCCCTGACTACTCCCTGGAAGTACAAAAAAAGAGGCAACGTTTTACAGAGGCAAAAAAATCCTTGAGGGAGAAGCAAATCCCATATTCCATGGCCTATCCAGCGAGGCTTAGGCTAGTGCACAATGGTTCTACTATTTTTTGGGATAAACCAGAGCATGTATTTTCTTGGATGGGACAGCATTGGATTTAATTTGATAGTTCCTGCTAAACTTTCTCATCCTGTGCTATGGTCCAATATAGATGCAGACTTTGCTCCACACCATGGAGACTTTCTTTGAATGATTCCTGTGCCTGTGTTGCCTTCTATCGGGGGGACTGAAGATTGATTTATGCTCTAGTTCTACCCCATTTTTTTTATAGAACTGATGTAGACTTTGCAGTATCTCAAAGTTATTTCCTGGAATATCAGGGGCCTCAATGATAAGCTCAATATGTTGCTGCTCTTTAATTTTATCTCCACTTATAGCCCACATATGATACTCCTCCAGGAGGCTCTAGATTGAAGGCTCTGCATACACCCTGGATTAAGCATGAATAACATGCCTCCTTCTCCAGCTATTCTTGTGGGGTCCCTTTGCTGGTCCACAAATCTTTGCAATGAGTAATTACCTCTGTGAAATCTGACCCTAGGGGTAGATTCATTATTTTGTTTTGCCAGGTATATTTTACACCGTTCATTATAGTGAATATTTATAATCCTCCTCCAGCTTCTGTCCAGCTCCAACATGAGGTGATGACAATGGTGATTTCAATCTCCTTCTTTGTCCAGAGTTGGATAGGCTGGGAAGGGGGGCGAGTGGTGCTTCCTTTTTGTCTACGTGGGCTGATACATATTACTTAACTCAAATATGGCACATGCGACATCCCTTGTCCAGAACTCACTCCTGTCACTCCCCGGCCTATAGATCTTTTTCGCGGATTGATCTTGCATTTGGGAATATGGCTGCTCTTGTCTTCGTAGTTACTGCTGACTATCTTCCTAGGGCTATTTTGGATTGTTCTCCCCTGCTGGTCAGTCACTTTGGGGTACCCTGAAGTGACCAAACGCAAAATTTGGAGACTGAGTCCTTTATGGCTCTCCTGTAAGGAGGTTCTGACATCCCTGGAAACAGAGAAGGTGGACTTTTGGGATACTAATGCTGACACGGCAGACTTTCATTTAGTCTGGGATGCTTTCAAAGGATATACAAGGGGAGTAGTTGTAAAGGCTGTCTCCTCGCATAAAAGAGGTGCCGCGATGCAGAGAGTTAACCTTGAGAGGGAGTTGGCTGTGGCGGAAATAACTTACATTAATTCCTGGAGCGCCTCTAACTTCCTTGAATTCACCTACTAAAATAGTTGGGCTAATACATGCATATATGAACTCAAATGAACCATGTGATATACAAATATGAACACCTATATAAGAATTCACACATGAACCATAATTAGCGAAAAATAGACAATATTTTATTGAAAGACAAAATAATTAAAAATAAGTTCATTGGCAGTAACATTACCCATAGAAAAAGAATCCCCACATAGGTCGGGTCCCACAGCCTCTATAAAAAAAAGTGCAAATAGTGCATGCAAAGACTGGTACATAAGTAATACGATGAATATGGATAGGAACCATCCAAAGCAAAGTAATATAAAAAAGCAGTTAGGATCCTTTTTCTATGGGTAATGTTACTGCCAATGTACTTATTATTAATGATTTTGTCTTTCAATAAAATATTGTCTATTTTTCGCTAATAATGTTTCATGTGTGAATTCTTATATAGGTGTTCATTTCCTTGAATTCCCTGCTAAACAACAGGAATAAAGTTTATTTTTGACAGAACTAACCAGAAAGAAAACATTATACTCCCAACAGAGATGCTTTGAGCAGGGAGACAAAAACGGGCTCATATTGGCATATCTGGCTAGAGAAGACACGGTAGCGAATCCTATAGTGAAGATAATTTTTAATTTGCACCATCCGCAGCGCATTCATTTATGGAAAAGACCTGTGGGGTGAAAATGCTCACTACACCACTTAATAAATGCCTTGAGGGGTGTAGTTTCCAAAATGGGGTCACTTTCTTTTTATTATTTCACATCTGAGCCTCTGCAATTGTGAACCAATACTTTGTTAATCGCCAAATTAGGTCTCAATTTTACATCGTGCTCTTTCACTCCTAAGCCTGGTCGAATGTCCAGGCAAAAGATTAGGGTCACATGTAGGGTGTTTCTAAAACTGGGAAACACCACATAATAATTAGAGAGCTGTCTTGTTATGGTGGCACAAGCTGGGCACCACATATTGGCATATCTATCGAAAAAATCCCATTTTCACTCTGCAACATCGTGTGCACGCTAATTTCTACAAAACACCTGCAGGGTTACCATGCTCACTACACCCCTAGGTGAATGCATTGAGGGGTATAGTTTCCAAAATGTGGTCACTTCTGGGGGTTTCCACTGTTTTGGTCCCACAGGCGCCCAGAAACCAATCCAGCAAAATCTGCACTCCAAATGGTGCTCCTTCCCTTCTCACCCCTGCCGTGTGCTCAAACAGCAGTTTATGACCACATATGGGGTATTTCTGTACTTTGGAGAAATTGCTTTACAAATGTTGGGTTTCTTTTTTCCCTAGATATGCCATTTCAGTGGCAAATATGTCATTCCCAGCTTATGCCACTGGAGACACACACCCCAAAAAATTGTTAAAAGGGTTCTCCCGTGTATGGCGGTGCCATATTTGTGGAAGTAAACTGCTGTTTGGGCACGCTGTGGGGCTCAGATGGGTGGGAGCGCCATTTAGCATTTGGAGAGCGGATTTTGCTTGGTAGTAGATTTGTTTGAGTATTGCTGGTGTTTCCGTTTATAATGTGGGGGTACATGTAAGCTGGGCAGAGTATATCAGGGGCATACTCAGGTGGTATAATAATGGGGTAAAAACAATAAAGTGATCCATAGATGTGTATTACGCTGTGACACAATCCTTTCTGCACAGGCCAGTATCACACTGATATATGGGGTCCTTTCTTATGCCCCTTTTGGTCCACACTCCGCACCTTTGCAGTTTGGGGAATTTTGCTGGGAAGTGTTGTCCTGGTATAATACGGGCACCATTGCTTCCAGCAGGTATGTTTGGGCCCTCCCCTTCCTGGTTCCCTAATTTTAGGTCCTTGATAAATTGCCTCTTGAAACAGAAGAAATGTTCCCATCAAGCTGCACAACTGCATATTTTTTATTTCCTGACTTATTGGAGCCTTAACTAGTTTTATTTTTTCATAGACGTAGTCATATGAGGGCTATTTTTTTGCGGGACCGGCTGTAATTTTTGGTACCATTTTGGGGCACATGCGATTTTTTATCACCCTTTATCCTATTTTTTGGGAGGCCAGATAAACAAAAAAACGCAATTCTGACATAGTTTTTTTAGTTTTTTTTTATGCAGCGTTCTTTTATACCTTTATTCTGCGGGTCAGTCCGAGGTATTTTATAACACTTTTTTATGTTTTACAACGTTTTGCATAATAAAATTACTTTTGTAACAAGAATGTATTTTTTTTGTCGACAAGTTGTGAGAATCATAACTTTTTAACTTTTTCGTCGACGATGCTGTATGAGGGCTTGTTTTTTGCGAGACGAGCTATAGTTTTTATAGGTACCATTTTTGGATACGTGCGACTTTTTGATCACTTTTTATTCCAATATTTTTAGGACAAAGTGACCTAAAAACAGAAACTCTGGTATAGTTTTTTTACAGGTTTTTTTTACGCTGTTCATCGCGTGCAATAAATACTATAATATTTTTATACCTCAGGTCGTTACGGTCGCAGCGATACCTAATACGTATGGGTTATTATTATTTTTTCAATAATAAAGGACTTGATAATGGAACAGGGCGATTGCATTTTATTTTATTACATGAAAATTTTATTATGTTTTCAAACTTATTTTTTTACAAATTTTTTGAAGTCCCACTAGGGGAATTGAAGGTCCAACTGTCAGATTTTTTTTTCTAATACATTGCGCTACCTATCTAGTGCAATGTATTAGATCTGTCAGTTATTCACTGACAGCAAGTCAATTAGGCTTCGCCTCCCGGCGGGGCCTGATCGGCTTCCGTAATGGCAGAGCAGGAGGCCATTGTGTCTAGTGTTGCCATAGTAGCAGTCGCCAGTTCTGATTGCCTGTCAGGGCTGGCGATCTGCTAGCAACCGCTAACAATCAGTGATCGCTGCATAGAAGGGGTTAATGGCAGGGACCAGAGCTAACTCCGGCTCCTGCCGTTACAGGTGGATGTCAGCTGTAACATACAGCTGAATTCCACCGCTGATGATTCCGGATCAGCTCCTGATCCGGCGCAATCCTGCCGGCAGCTACTGAAACCGTTCAGGCTCCGCCACTGGGCGGGGGCTGGAAGTTTTCTGTGCTAGGCAGACCGGGAGGCCAGTATTAGGCCTTCGGTTGCCATTGCAGCCACCGGAATTTCATTGCTGGGGTTCCGATGAGCTGCAAACACCTTAATTTCAGCGGTCGCGTTTGAGCGCTGCATTTAAGGGGTTAGTGGCGGGGATCAAAGCTAATTGTGGTCCCCGCAATTACAGCCGGATGTCAGCTGTAAAATAGCACCGGCTTCTGAGCCGTTGCCAAGCATTTGGCGCATGGATATGGCAAAATGCGGGAAGCACTAGCTTTCCATGGCGTACCCATACGTCAAATGTCGGGAAGGGGTTAAGATTACCATGACTACTAGTCTAACCTTCTGGGCGGTTCTGGTTTTAGTTGAGCCTATTCCACTTCCCTGTCTTTCTTCCTATCAGATTGAAGGGTGGAGTATTTAAATCTGGGTTGGTTCTGTATTCTTTCCTTGTGATGTTCCTTGTTTTCATGTGTTTGATCAAGCTACTGACTATACCCTGTAGCTTTGACTATTTGCACTTTTTTGGAACTGGACCTCGGTTTGTCTCTGGATTACCCTTTGCTTACTGATTTGCACTTTCTGCTCTCGGCTGGTTTTGACCTCTTCAATCCCTGATTTCCACTAGCTTTGTGATTTGGACTTTCTGTTTACCCTCGGGCTGTCTTGTTATCTGCTCTGGTATTTCTGTTAAAACAAACCTGGGTTCTATGCTGCAAAGTACAACCTGCCTTGTGGTGGGCTCTGGTGAAGACTATAGAGTAGCCTTAGATTCTGTTGATCAGAGTTGTGACGGATTTGGGCTTGCGGATTTATGTGCACACTCATTCCTGACAGTCTCCAGCAGCTTTTGGGGACTTGCTCACCCAGCAATTCCATAAACTTCCACCCTGGGAATTGCTCAACTGGTGATTCCATAACATTACCCTTACCCATACAGGACATATAATAAATATACTCACGAAACTAAAGTTGGAGGACCACTATATTTTAGGCACCTGTGACATATTCTCTCCTAATTATGGCTGTTAGACATATTTTGGAAAATAACTATTTTAAATACAGCGGCATTCTAGGCAGAAACCTAGGCCTCTAGAGAGGATTTATTGTTGATATCCTCTCTATATGGAAAGGATGAGAAGAGTGATTGAATTATTTAAATATAATGAATAAAAATGACTGTATAATATTCTCTTCTATTATCAGTAACACTGGGTCTAGGCATATAATTTTATTGTAGTGATCAATAAACTGCTGTCCATAGAAATGCATTCGACTAGGGCTATGTATCTCACAACAATAAAATCGCTGTGATATCGCTGTGATAAATTGCTGTGCGATGGGCCATGATTTCTTCTCTGTGTTAGAATAATATTTTTAAATTACATTGCTCTCAAACTTTGGGCAGAAACTATGGCAGGCTAACCTTCTAAACATATCTAAAAATGTATCAACGTTTCATGCAGTTTTAAAGACATGTTGCATTTTTATAGCCAATGATCTTCCTTAGTCAGTAAATAGAACGTGTTAGGATGGTAACATCCAGATTTTAGAAGTTCATGAACCTCTTAATGGCAAAGCATTACATTTCTAAATGGAATATCCACCACAAATTACAGTATTTCTATTGTAGAGAATAAACCAGCTATACATATGTTAATACATGTAGATTTAATACACATTTTACCATTGACTCTTGGCTTGGTTAACACTGTTAACTGGGTTTTTGTTGCATTTTTAGCACGCGATTTTTGTTTTGGTTGATGAATTAGCAAGAAGTATAGGACAGATGCAAGATAGTATGACTGCAACATTAGACTGCACAGATATTATTTATAGTAACCTGCTAGGGACCTAGGAGCTGTAGAGACAAAATTGTTGGAGCTAGAGTGGACTTAAGTGGGAGCTGCAAAGATTAGCAACTCCTGCTTCGCTCTATGAGGAGGAGCAGCGAGGGGATAGTGGAGCACAAACAGACAACTTAAATAGCGAGGAGGAGGAGGATCGGTGACCATCATTCTGTCCACTTATGGCATCCGTTGACTTCAAGGGGATAACTTGAACTTTTATTTATGTTATCATCCCTTTTATCAATCAGAGAGAGCATATTTGTCTTTTTTTGTAGCAAAAGAGAGAAAAAGACATAAGCAATTGCTCATCTAATCACCCACTGTGCCTGTATTAGGCTGTATATTTACTCCACAACCAGGATGTATATCAGCCTTTGGATTGCAGTAAAATATTCAAGTAAGTTGCACCAAACACTTGCACCACACACACACAAATATTTAACAATACATTTAATCTACTTTACACTGTTCTCATCAGTGGCGGATTAAGAAGACCATGGGCCCTGGGCTGTTACCCAAACTTGGGCCCCCCTTCTCCACCGCCACCCTGCTGTGCCGTAACTATTGCTAACACTACCATTTTGCACAAGCATTAACAAATGGGTGTTACAATTCCCCTTTCACAGGGCTGTGTCCCTACATACTGAGAGTATCACACTGTGCAGGGACACATCCTCCTGACAAGGGGAATGGCAACACCAATTTTTCTATCAGTCCTGGACTGCACAAAGACATTATGTGGAATACAAGGATTTCCTATAATAAACATGTCAGGAGAGGGGACAGATTCTCTACAAATCCAGTGACTCACAGGTGGCGACGTCTCAGATGCTAGTAGTTTTTTTCCTCTTTTCTTCTCCATCCGGTCCAGAGCTCATGACGACTTCTCCTAGCCATGACCCATTTCTGCAGCCCTTAAATGTAATATCACCATGCACTGCGCCCCTGAATATTTTTGTGTCACACACTGTAAAGTAAAGCACCACATACACAGTGCCCCCTGTAGATAGTGCCAACTCCCCATGTAGACAGCGCCACACACACCCCGCTGTAGATAGCGCCACACACCCCCTGTAGATAGCGCCACACACACACACACCAGTAGATAGCGCCACACACACAACCCCCGTGTAGAGAGCGCCACACACACACAACCACCTGTAGAGAGCATCACACAGCCCCCTATAGATAGCATCACACAGCCCCCTATAGATAGAGCCACATAGCACTCCCCCTTGTATATAGTGCCACACACCGCTCCCTTCCTTATATATAGTGCCACACAGCGCTCCCTTCCTTATATATATAGTGCCACACAGCGCCGCCCCCCTTGTATATAGTGCTACACAGCGTCGCTACAGTGCCGCCCTGGGATGACATTTTATCCCATATGACTGCTGCAGTCTGTGATTGGCTGCAGCGGTCACATGGGTTGAAACATCATCCCAGGAGGCCAGCCTGGACCAGGAAACTGAATTCTGGGCAAGTATAAGATTTTTTATTTTTTCTAAATTGCGTTTTTACATAACATCTGTTAAATGTTGCGGGTTTTACCTCCCCATTGAATTAAATGGGGAAAACCCAAAAAACAAATGAGCAGCGTTTACGCAAATACAATTGACATGCTGCAGAATAAAAAAAACACACCACAGGTCAATTTCTGAGGGTTTTTTCCCCATTTATCATTTACGCAGCGTGTGGATGAGAATTGTTCACATCTAATCTACTCTGCTGCTACTGTATTAGGGCTTGTCCACACTTAACGGAATTGCTGCGTATTTTCCGCCCGGAATACAGTAGTGGCAAAGTGAGTGAGATTTACCAAATCTCATCCAGATGCTACGTAAAATTTCCAACTAGACATTTTGTCCTACGGTGCGTATTTCTCGTACTGCAGCATGTCAATACCTGCTGTGGAAAGTGGACAGAATTGCAAAATACGCAACATTTTCTGCAGCAAAAATGCAGGAAATGGTGTTTTTTTCTGTAGCGGAATTGCTGCACTACCACTCAAAAGTTTAGAGTCACTTAGAAATTTCCTTATTTTTGCAAGAAAAGCACAGTTTTTTTCAATGAAGAATTAGTCAGAAATACACTCTATACATTGTTAATGTGCTAAATGACTATTCTAGCTGCAAACGTCTGGTTTTTAATGTAATAACTACATAGGTGTATAGGCCCATTTCCAGAAACCATCACTCTTGAGAATCTGGAGCATTACATTTGTGGGTTCGATTAAACTCTCAAAATGGCTAGAAAAAGAGAGCTTTCATGGGAAGCTCGACAGTCTATTCTTGTTCTTAGAAATGAAGGCTATTCCATGCCAGAAATTGCCAAGAAACTGAAGATTTCCTACAACGGTGTGTACTACTCCCTTCAGAGGACAGCACAAACAGGCTCTAACCAGAGTAGAAAGAGAAGTGGGAGGCCCCGCTGCACAACTGAGCAACAAGACAAGTACATTAGAGTCTCTAGTTTGAGAAATAGACGCCTCACAGGTCCTCAACTGGCAGCTTCATTAAATAGTACCCGCAAAACGCCAGTGTACAACGTCTACAGTGAAGAGGCGACTCCGGGATGCTGGCCTTCAGGGCAGAGTGGCAAAGAAAAAGCCATATCTGAGACTGGCTAATAAAAGGAAAAGATTAATATGGCCAAAAGCACACAGACATTGGACAGAGGAAGATTGGAAAAAAGTGTTATGGACAGACGAATCGAAGTTTGAGGTGTTAGGATCACACAGAAGAACATTTGTGAGACGCAGAACAACTGAAAAGATGCTGGAAGAGTGCCTGATGCTATCTGTCAAGCATGGTGGAGGTAATGTAATGGTCTGGGGTTGCTTTGGTGCTGGTAAAGTGGGAGATTTGTACAAGGTGAAAGGGATTTTAAATAAGGAAGGCTATCACTCCATTTTGCAGCGCCATGCAATACCCTGTGGACAGCGCTTGATTGGAGCCAATTTGATCCTACAGCAGGACAATGACCCAAAGCACACCTCCAAATTATGCAAGAACTATTTAGGGAAGAAGCAGGCAGCTGGTATTCTATCTGTAATGGAGTCGCCAGCGCAGTCACCAGATCTCAACCCCATAGAGCTGTTGTGGGAGCAGCTTGACCGTATGGTACGCAAGAAGTGCCCATCAAGCCAATCCAACTTGTGGGAGGGCCTTCTGGAAGCATGGGCTGAATTTTTTCCCGATTACCTCAGCAAATTAACAGCTAGAATGCCAAAGGTCTGCAATGCTGTAATTGCTGCAAATGGAGCATTCTTTGACGAAAGCAAAGTTTGAAGGAGAAAATTATTATTTGAAATAAAAATCATTATTTATAACCTTGTGAATGTCTTGACTATATTTTCTAGTCAGTATATATATATACATATATATATATATATATATATATATATATATATATATATATATATATACACGCACACATACATACACACATACATACACACACTATATATACACACACACACACACACACACACACACACACACACACTATATACATACATGCACATGTACACATAACAGACACACATGAGTATGCACATTATGCACATATAAACTACACATTGTAAACACACATGAGTATGCAGATTATACACATATAAACTACACATTGTAAACACACATGCGCTTACCTTTTATGTAGGGTATTTGTGAAGGGCGTTCAGCAGGTTGATGTGGTGGGAGTCTTCCCACGGCGTTTCTCCTGCTCACAGCCCGACACAGAGCCCGCAGATAGTCTCCCCTCCCCCATGTCCCGACTGCTAGCAGCAGGAGGAGAGATGTGTAGAGCAGGGAAGGGGGGCTGGAGTGGGAGTTTCAGCACAGACCACGGCTGCTAAGTAGGATAGAAGCTCACCTCACCTCATGACAGGTGCAGTCCTGGCACCGGAATTCCAGTCATTGACACAAGGCCTCAATCTAACGCCTGGATTTATGAGCCACTACATGGACACACGTCACGTCCCCCATCAGACTGACTCCAGATGCCTTAACTCCTAAGTCATCACCCCTATAACCTCAGTTTTATTGCCCCGGCTTATCTTAATGATATATCACTTCATGTACTAATTGTCTTTGTGTAACATCTAAATGTTGTGTAATTCATTTGTAAACTGCCTGAAGAAGGAGCCTCTGTGCTCTGAAAGCTTGCATATAGAACTTTTATGGTTAGCCAATAAAGGTATCATACCTACTATACTTTTGTCTTTTTTGATACAAAAGAATTTAACATTTCACAAACAATCAAAATTAGTTAATGCACTGGATTAGGTTTAGAGATTTGCGATAATGTATTAGGGTTAGAATTTATATACATGTATAATCATCAATTTAACTTCGGGAAAAAAACGTTTTGCGCATACCTGCGATTTTGGCATGACCTTAAGAGTTACAACAGTGAACGTAGACAACTTTGGTATGTGTAAACACTTTTAAACATTATAGTTTATTGCCGAGTATATTTTCTTAGCATAAGGGGTCTGCTTGAGATTTTTTTTTTTATAACCACTGTTTGATGGAAAGTAAGATGAAGGTTGTTGTATGTAAAAATTGTTAAGTTATATTCTTACACACGGCATGCTGTGTGCTTTCTAAAAAAAAAAAGATAGATTTTGGGAGTAGAGTAGCTATTTGTATGCGAACTATATATATTTTTTTTTATCAAATTTGCAGATGTATACCAAATGTCGCATTGGCCTCCGTTTCAGCTCTGTTATAAAGCTTGAAGCAGATAGCACAGGATCACACCACTGATAAAAGGTGATAGGCACCGCTATTCTCTTGCACAATGACACCTGCACTGGGGCATAACCATTCAATGTTGGGGGGCCCCCAGATCAGACCACCAAGAAAAAAAAACCTGTACTCACCATTCCTGCATCTTCTCTTGTTCCCAGGGGGCATGCACGGATCCCTTCAGACTGCCACATCAGACCCGGTTTGTGCTGTGATGCATACAAAGCCCTAATGCTTGTCAGGAATCTACATTCAGTTGAAAATATTTTATACACAGAGTCCAACAATTCAACAGTATCAATAAGTATTGAATAAGGTAAATAAAGGAGTTTTTTTTTGTAGGATGCGTTATTTTGTCTTGCTTATCTCATGTCTGTTTTATTTGGGAATGTCTTACTTTAATATATTTTTTGTTGTAAGCATTAATAAATGTGCATTGAAAGGGTTTTCCAGGAGTAAAACATTGATGCCCTATCAATAGCTTATCAATGTTTGATTGATGTATGTCCGACCCTGTGAACCCCTGCCGATCAGCAGAAAGAAGGGGCTTACTTGAGATCCATGGAACGGTGGAGTATCTCCCTGGTATCTGCCTGCTCTGCCATAGGCTACAGGCCACATTCGGTCTGCAGCCTATCAGGCGCAGGGTCAGGATCACTGCACAGGCCAGCGTGATAACGTCACTGGATCATGCCGGCCTACGCAAGGATCCCATCGGCATTGAGGAGCTGCTCCGTTCGTCGGGGGAACAGGCCTAGGTGAGTACAATTTTTGGGGGTTTGGGTGGGAACGCTATCTACAGGGGGGCTGTATAGCACTACCTACAGGGAGGGCTGCATAGCACTGTCTACAGGGTGCTTTATAGCACTGTCTACTGGGGGTGCTGTATAGAACTGTCTAAAGGGGGTTGTATAGAACTGTCTACAGGGAGGCTGTATATAACTGTCTACAGGAGGGGGGCTGTATAGCACTGTCTACAGGGGGGCTATATAGCCCTGTCTACAGGGGGCTGTATAGCACTGTCTACAGTAGGGGGCTGTATAGTTCTGTCTACAGGGGGGCTATATAGCACGGTCTACAATGGGGGCTGCATAACACTGTTTACAGGGGGGCTGTGTAGCATTGTCTACAGTGGGGGTCTGTATAGCACTGTCTACAGGGGGCTGTATAGCACTGTCTACAGAGGAGGCTGTATATCAATGTCTACATTGGGATGGACTGTATAGTACTGTCTACAGGGGGCAGGCTGTATAGCACTGTCTACAGGGGGCAGGATGTATATAGCACTGTCTACAGGGGGCTGTGTAGCACTGTCTACAGGGGGGGCTCTAAAGCACTGTTTACAAGGGGGGGCTGTAGGACAGTCTATGGAGGGCTGTATGGGGCTATCTACAGGGGGGCACTATCTACAATGGGGGCTGTGTGTGGCACGCAGGGGAGATGGGCAAAGTCAAAAGTTTGCTATGGGGTCCAGTGTTTCCTAGTTACGCTCTTGCCATGGAACCTTCATTGTTTACACAAGCACAGAGGCTGGTCCGTATGTGTGGCTTTGCCTACTACTGAAGCTCAATCCCGTAAGGATAAGCCATGAAGGCTTTACACTTAGAAAACTTTATGATCTACCTGTTTATTTATAAGGTACAGTAGTTTACTTTTATTTACGTGATCTAACAAGATTGATTAACAACCTTAGTATTACCGTTTCATATTTTGTTATGGTTACAAATATGCATAGTTTGGAACATTGTTCATATTGAATTTCCATGTAAACTGACATGTTTCTCTTCCATTTTTAATGATGTCATCAGAATACAGCAAAACTACATGATGTAACCAATACAACCAACTTAAATCCTAAATATTGATATAACTTAGAAGCTTAGCTGGAAATGCCATTTTTAGGGATATTGCATATATTTGTGCTAACATGCAGTAAAGAAAATAAATATATTGTTACACTTACATCATGAATAAATGAAAACATCTTCAATTATTTATGTCTTTTCTCTCTCTTTCGCTCTCTTTCATGAGCACAATCACACAAACATGCCAAGAGAAGTCAGTAATAAAATGATGGCATGCACATAAGAAATCTCCATGGATACAGTATTTATGTAACCACAGGTTAACCTCAATAAGTTAGACCTGCCATCTCCCTGATTCCAGTAAAAGTATTTAATGATAATTAATTAGTTCAAACTATAATTCTAACATTATAATTTTCACAAGGCAAGAGTTGGAAAAACATAATTAAAGAGAAGATAAGATGAACACAAAGTCATCGTGTAGTTATACCTGATTTGACATGTAATCCATTAAAACATTGAAGCTCAGGCTTTTTAGAAAACAGAAACAAACATTTATTATGTATTAAAGTATATCCATAATATTATTTTCATAAATCATTAGTACATGTGGAAACATAAAACGTTGTAATATATCTTATTAGAGGAAAGTGGCATCTTCATCACCTACCAGCAGTATATAGTTCCCCTATCCCTGCCTGCAGGATCCCTAAATGTTCAGAAGCCTCCATCATGACATGAAAAAAATCCCTCTAGCAGGAGGAGGGCGATGCTATAAGAAAAAAAAATTATGGATGTAAGACATAAAATTAGAATAAATTCATGGAATAGTTTGGAGAAACAGCCTAGAATGTCTGAAATAATAAATGATAAACTAATTGGGGGAAATGTAATAATGTTTCGACGTAAGTTTCCGGGTGTAGAAATGTCGCAAACAGCTGAAAAGTTGTGGAAATATATGCAAAATTGCAACTTGCAATTGCAACAGGATGTGGCTCTTCACAATCTGTGTAAAATAGAGTTCCTTGACAATTATTTTAAATTTGGCTGTTCTAGCCTGTTTTACAGTTTACGTTTTAAGTTGACTCTTGCACTTCATTCACTACAGTATATGGCAAAGTATAAGGGGATGCAGCCCTGTACTGATTCTTACTTATCACGGCAGCTATGAGCTCCAGTTTCCAGTGTTCCTAGCTGCCTGGGAGGCACACATTTAGCTGTTGCCAATATTTATGGTATTTTACAAGGGTCAGTAACCTTCAGGTGTCCTGCTTTCCTGCAGTGTGGTCAGCGTTCATCAGTCAAGGAGCAGGTTGAACTCAGGAATGTAACTGAGAAGCAGCAAGTAGAAGGACTGGGCTATAGGATGGAATAAACATTGAGTGACAGAAACAGTAAAAAGGGCTAGCTTAAGGGAGCAGTGAAAGGTGGAGAGAAGAGTGTGAGGGCCTATGCTATGGGAGGGTGTTAAAATTAAGTGATAGATACAAAGGGACCAAAATAGGGTCTGGCAGGGGTCTGTCTATGGGAGGGGATGAAAATTGAGTGACAGGCACAAATGACAGTGAGAGGGGCTGGGCTATAGGAGTGGATTATAATGGAGTGACAGGCACAGAGGACAGTTAAAGGGTCTGGCCTATGGGAGGGGATGATAAGTGAGTGACTGGCACAGATGACAGTGAGGTGGACTGAGCTATGGTTGGGGACTACACCGAACAGTTAGAGGGACAGAGCTATGGGAGGGGATGATAACTGAGTGGCAGGCACAGAGGACAGTAAAAGGGTTTTGGTTATAGGAGGGGATGAAAATTGAGTTAAAGGCACAGAGGTCAGGGAGAGGGGCATGGCTGTGGGAGGGGACTACAAAAAACAGTGAAAGGGACTGGCTATGAGATGGATGAGCATTGAGTGAGTACTGAACAGTAACATGCATAGAGAACAGTAAGAGGGGCAGGGCCAGGGGGGTACTCTAGAAGAGGGACAGGAACAGAGAAAAGGTAAAAAAGTGAAAAGGAAGGAGAAGCAGAGGAGGCTGTGTAACATTATACTGTAACCAATTTAAAGCAAAGAAACATCTGTCATAGGATGAGGGATAAGAATTGCTCAGCTACTGAATGGGCTAGGCTTCAAATAGAAAGACTGCAAACACGTTTCAAAATTACAGGGTGACTTTGCTGGGCAGCGAAATGTAGATGAGGTAACAGAGAAGGACCAATGCTTAGTTAAAACGTTAAAGCATACCTGTCACCAATTTTGGAGTATTAACCCCATTAGTTTATGATATATTTCTTCTGGGCATTCAGTTAATTAATTTACTTTTTTCACGTTTTTTTGTGCAGGGCTAATGTCAGCACTCAGCAAGGTCGGGCATTTCACATTTATCAAGGATGGAAACACTGCATTCTTACACATGTGTATCTAAAAATGGCACCTAAAAAAAATGACAAAACACAAGATCTCATACAGCTATGTTGATGTAAAAATAAAAAAGTTATGACTTGAAACATAGAAAGGCAAAATAATTAATTCTGTCAGTGAAAGGGTTACATTCTAAACTTTGCAGCATACAGCTGCCTCTTTCCTTCTTAGGTTTTTGCCAGGTTTTTTTTAGTGGTGTTCTTTAGTAAAAAAAAAATTACAGGAAAATATATTTATGCATTTAAAAAAACATTTAAAAAAAAACACATGGCAAAAAAATGCAGTGGCAAAAGCGTCATGTGTGAACAAACCATAAGTGCCATTGGTGCCATTACTTTCTGCCGGTTGTGAGGAAAATATATCAAGTCGATCAGCATTAGTTTAGTTCTATTTATGTGGAGAAATCCTCGGTACTGGTATGTGAATGAACAATCATTAGTGTGCTTATTTGGGCACATACAGCTTCATTATTGCTGGCAGCACATGCCTGTTTTCACAAGGAGATGTGCTACCGACAACCTATGATAGTTTTTATTCCCTCAAAAAAGATTCCATGAGCTGACAAATGAGCATTCAATTTTCAAGGAACAAGGCAGCACATCCAAAAATAGTAATTTTATTTACCCACAAAAGCATGATACTCGAGAAAGGTCCTGCTGGACTGAAACGTCGCATTTGTGGGTAAATAAATTTCCTATTTTTGGATGTGCTGCCTTGTTCCTTGAAAATTCTTGTTTCCATTTGTGGAACCTTGGATCAGGTTCCTGTAAAGGCTTGCACCCATCATATCACATCAAATATTCTCTCCGGTGCTGTGATCACCTTCCTTTCTTCAGACAAATGAGCGTTGACGCCTGATTGCTGGGCTCACTCCTTTACCCTTTCGCTAACTAGCAGTGTTAGCCTTTTGTTAGACTAAAATCTCATGACAGACTCCCTTTAAGAAGATTATTTTTCCCCACAAATTCCTTGCTGTCTACAGATCATGCATATTTTCTTTGTAGGAAATCCGGATTTGTACTTCACTGATAAAATTCTAATGTTTGGAAATCTCCATTAAATTGTTGTTATAGTTTTGAGTGTGATCATGTTTGGTGGACATATTAATAATTTTAACAAAATATTTATATAGCGCCATATATATGTTTATTATTAATATACTTTGTTACTGTTACTGTTCCTGTGGCTGTGAAGGACATATTGTTTTATAACAAAAAGTGTAACTATGTAACATAGCATGGGTAAGTATTAGGAAACATCAAAGTGTCAAAGCATGTTCTAGGAGCATGCTACTTAGACAATATGAAATAATAAAGAAATTATATATAATCTCTCTCAATACTGGATCTCCCTGAAGAATCATTTAGTGTTTGCTTACATTTATTTGAAAGGTGTGAGCCAAAAAATTGTTCCTACTCGTAGTATTATTCTATCTGAAGAATACATTATATCAGCTATACACCCTTTTTTTTAAAAAAAGCGTAATATTTCTGAAAATCTAGCATAAAAATAACTATATTCTCTATGAAAGGATTTATCCTTTGAGGAATTCCTCCTTGCATGCAAATACCGACCAATAGGGATATCTTTCTTTAATGCATGATGGTGAATATGGAAAACTTGTGGCTAATTATTTGTAGATGTTGGTTTATACATCCATGAAATAATTTGTTGAGCATAAATTTATATTTTGAAATCAAGAGAATTGTGTTTATCCTCCCATCACCCTAAAAAACCTTTAGTGTATGTAGTTGAAAATGCTAGACAGCAGCGTCCATTTTTTGGTGATAATAATATTCTCAAAGAGGAAAAAACCTCTAGTTCTTAGACAAGCGCTAATGACTGCTATAAATTATAATATCGCAACATTTAAGGTTGCTAACTTGTGATCAGTGTGACAGTGAAGTCATGTGAAATTAAGTGACAGTAGCCACTAATGGTGATAAAACCTTATCCAAGTACAGACTAGCACTTTGATTTAAATGGTCAAAATTATTGACTAAAATAATAGATCTACCTGATAGTGAATTAGTACTTGAAAATACATATAATGTAGATGTGGTGGGATAAGGATTAAGTAAAAATATATGTTCTTATTTTCAAAGATCAAGATATCTAATTTAGCTCTAAATAATATATATAAAAAAAACAAATCTTGCAGATAATTTATCATGAGGTTTTTGTAGTATCTTGCATGTATCCCTAGTAGTCAGTATTTTTACAATCAAATGGGATGAGAGCAAGAGGATCTATAGGCCCAGCGACAGATCTCCAACCAAAATAGCAGCACACTCTTCACTTTCACTTTAGTCTCTTTTCTAGAGATGAGCGAATTCATACTACACTAATCAAATTCGGTCTGAATTTTCAAATTTTTGGTGACATTTTCCAGATGAGCAATTTTTTGGGTCAAATCACACCTCTAACCCCACCCCCAAAAGGGTTATGGGAATACTACAACTCCCAGCATGCACTGAAGGTCTGTCTCTGTTAGGGTGTGCTGGGAGTTGCAGGTTCCAAAAAGTATAAATGGAAGGCAGCAGGTACATCAGCTAAGGAAGCCAAGGTAAAAAAGGATGATTTATTTACCTAAATTCTAATGAAATGTGGGAGAGATGGAACGCTATACTACCTAGTCTTATAAATAGGTGACACACATTCGTTGTACTGGTTCAAGCGATCCCCCTGAACGTAATGCATAGTACATGCTGTGCATCTGGCCTTATTTTAACACACAGGGGAAGTAAGCGGCTTACATCTTCAACATCATTCTAAGAGGTTTTTTTTCTGTTTTCAAATAAGTGCTTGTTGCCATAACAAATTTTTCAATATATTTTGCGTTGCAATTGCATCTTGATCCATTGCTGTTGTGCTGCTGCTTCCCTGATGCCCCTTTTTTTTTCCAATTGAAACATTAAAACGTGTTGTCCATATTAATGACACATTGCCTCCATATTAATGACACATTGCCTGACCGCAGTAGAAAATCACACCCAGTGTAAACAGAGGATCAGGAGAGCTGCAACGTGGGAATAAGTGTGGCTATAGAAAGTACAATATATTAACCCTTTTAACTGCAGGGGAAACAATGTATCTGGCAGATAAAAATCCAAAAACTAAAAAGGAGGTTACAAGTTAGTTGTTAGTAACAATCTGGTATCTGGGACCGCAATCTGAAAAGGAATGTCCAAACTATTCAACAGTTATGAGGCAGTGGAACTTTGAATAAAGACATCTAGAAAAGCTACACCTGGCTATAACTTATGTGTCAGGTGATGTAGTGTGACAATCGGTCTCCAATAATTACTGTGAAATTATCCATACCAGTTACACAGCCTTCTTATAATGGCACAGCCCATCTTCTCCTCCCAGCAGGTGTAGGGCAGCATCCAGGTACCTATCTACCTTGTTTACACCTCCCTTCCTGATCATTTTCAATGTCATCCTCTAGACTGAGGTCTTAGCCAACTGATGGGACTGGTGCTCCCGGGGAGCTGATAACCAGCAGAACAGAGTACACGATATGTAGTGGCAGCCAAGGCTCATGGCCGGCAAGTGGAGGAATAAGTAAGCCGAGTGTAGTTAGAGAAGTTTAGAGAAGTGTGGACAGGTGCATGGAGCAGGTGCCCACATCAGGTGTCACACAGCAGCCTCAGCAGCGCTTAACTTCTCATCGTTAGAGCAGACTGTAATAAGAGTCCTGCTCTTCTGTTGCTGATGTCATCAACGTGGGACTCCCTCCACGGCACCATGCAGCAGGACATACACAGACCTCCCAAGATGATGGGACAGCACCCAAAATCTGTGACTGTCTCACTGGATAATATGTAATAGATAATAGGTAATACCATAAAGTTGTAGTTGGTCTTCAACAATGTTTATGTAGGCTCTTGTCAAAGTAACATCCACACGAATGCCAGGAACCAAGGTTTATCCGAAGAACATTGGCCAGAGCATCAAATTGCCAGCTTTCCTTCTTCCCATAGTGCATCCCGGTGCAATCTCTTCACCAAGTAAGCAACGCCCATGCACCTGGTCCTCCATATAATGTAAAGGAAAATGTGAATCAACAGACCGGGTCACCTTCTTCAATTCCTCTTTAGGCCAGTACTGATGTTTAAGTGCCCATTGTAGGTGCTTTCAGCGGTGGATAGAGGTGAGCGTGGGCCCTCTGACTGGACAGTGGCTATGCAGCAACTAACACAGCAAGCTGTAATGCACAGTGTGTTCTAAATCCCTTTCTACTAAAGCCAGCATTAACTTTTTCAGCAATTTGTGCTACAGTAGCTCAAGATCGGACCAGACAATCAAGCCTTTGCTCTCTATGTACATCATGAGTTTTGGTGATCATGTAGCTAATTCACTGGATGTCTTTCCTTGTATCACTTTTAATAGGCACTAACCACTGCATACTGGAAAAACCCCACAATACCTGTTGTTTTGGATATGCTTTTACCCAGTCTTCTAGCCATCACAATTTGGCCTTTCTAAAAGAAGCTCACATTCTTACGCTTGCACATTTTTCTGGCTTCCAACACCTTAACTTCAAGAACTGCTTGTTTACTTGCTGCCTAATACTGTATATGCCACTCCTTGATTGCCACGAGTTACAGTAATCAATGTCACCTAACAAAGTCCCCCAGATCTACCCCCCAGGTCTATCATCGGTATCTGTCTATTAGGCCATGCCAGTATTTTAAAGTATTATGTAAGCAATAAAATCATCGTAGCTTCAAGTCACCTAGTAAGACAAAAAAAATATGAAAGTTTATAAAAAAAGATTCCCATCCAAAACAAGTAATAAACAAATAAGCCAGTTTTTTAAAGTAATTTATTTTTTAAAATAATGTGTAATCATAATGACCTGTAGAATCAAGTAAACCTCTTATTTATACCACATAGCAAATAGCATTAAAAAAAAAATCTAAAAAAATTATATCTCTATACTTCTCCCAAATAGTTCATTTTCCACATAAGCTCACTGTTGAGCAGTAATAACAGTTTGTCTGGGAAAGTGTGATTATCTGTGACCTTTTTATATATGATTTAGTTGACTATTATGCAAATTTTATTTTCAACTGGTTTATAAAGTATTCTTAGCATGTGAAAATGTCAACCATGCTGCAAATTTTATTTCAAACAGATATAAATGTTACAGTGGTGGATTAAGTAGACCATAGGCCCTGGACTGTTACCCAAACTTGGGACCACCACCCTGCTGCGCCGTAACTATTGTTAACACTACCTTTTTGTGCAAGCATTAACAAATGGGTATTATACTTCCCCTTGTGACAGGGCTGTATCCCTACATGCTGACAGTATCACACTGTGCAGGGACACATCCTCCTGACACGGGGAATGGTAACACACATTTGTCTATCAGTCCTGGACTGCACAAAGACTTAAACGTAAACGGCCCGGAAAATGGCCAAAAAATCAGAAGCAGAACGCCTCCAAACATCTGCCAATTGATTTCAATGGGAAAAAAACGGCGTTCTGTTCCGACGGGGCGTTTTTTTACGTGGTCATTTTTCAAAACGGCCACGAAAAAGATGTGCATGTCACTTCCTCCGTCATTTTTGGAGCCGTTTTTCACAGACTCTATAGAAAAACAGCTCCAAAAACGGACGTTAAAAACGCAGCGAAATATGCGAGTTTGCTTAAAAAACGTCTGAAAACCAGGAGCTGTATACCCTTGAAAACAGCTTCGTATTTTGAGACATTTTTTTGCTAAGCGTGTGCACATACCCTTCATCTACTGACTCACAGGTGACGACATCTCAGATTCTAGTAGTTTTTTTTCCACCTTTCTTCTCCATCCGGTGCAGACTTCATGATGACTTTTCCCGGCCGTGACCCATTTCTGCAGAAATTGCCACTCAGATATCTTTGGTTTCTCACTTTTCCAACATTTCTACACCAATAAACGAAGATAAAATTATCATGGTGCCACACACTGTGCCCCTAAATATAATAGCACCATACACTGCGTCCCTGATTAAAAGAGTACCAAACACTGTGCCCCTGAATATAATTGTGTCAAACACTTTAAAGTAAAGCACCACATACACAGTGCCCATGTAGATAGCGCCACATACAGCTCCCTGTAGATAACATCACATACAGCCCCCTGTAGATACCGCCACACACAGCCCCTGTAGATAGCATCACACACACTCCCCCTGTAGATAGTGCTACACAAACCCCCCTATCTATAGCGCCAAACACCACCTGTAGATAGCATCACACATAGCCCCCTAAAGATAGCGCCACACAGCCCCTCTGTAGATAGCACCACACACAGCCACTGTAGATAGCATCACACACTCCCCCTGTAGATAGCGCCACACCCTCCCCCTGTAGATAGCGCCACACACAGAGGTCCTTCCCTGATCCTCTGAACATCGGTAAGCTCTCTCCATATTATTTTAAATAATTTCTGTCTGCTCTCCCATCCTGCACCGTGGTTTTAAACGTAATGCTTTACATCCACCCATCCTGCAACTTTTTGATTATGTGCCTGCTTTTGATTATGTGCCGATTTTTGTACTGTTTTAACATTTTATTCAGTCCCCGGTATCAATCATATGCTCTTTGTATTTTATGGCTATTGTAACTGTCAGTCTTCAATTGATGACGTCATCCACATCTGTTCTCCTCTGTGTATCTGATTGTTTCTGTTTTTGTCGTTTTTTTGCCTTTGATCCCCTCCCCCTAGCCATATGTGTATTTAAGATGTATCCATATGCTTGGTATAACCTATTATTGGCCTGATGAAGACGCATGTTCTGCGTTGAAACGCGTTGCCCTTCCTTTTTATGCAATAAATCTATCATATGCATCATTCTACTGCCCTTCCTTTTTATGCAATAACTCTATCATATGCATCATTCTACTAATCCAATTTTGTAGCACTTTCTCAAATATACAGTTTTAACATATATGTTTTTTTGAAAACATATAAAGGGTGGGCCATTTATATGGATACACCTAAATAAAATGGGAATGGTTGGTGATATTAACTTCCTGTTTGTGGCACATTAGTATATGGGAGGGGGGAAACTTTTCAAGCTGGGTGTTGACCATGGCGGCCATTTTGAAGTCGGACATTTTGTATCCAACTTTAGTTTTTTTCAATGGGAAGAGGGTCATGTGACACATCAAACTTATCGAGAATTTCACAAGAAAAACAATGGTGTGCTTGGTTTTAACGTTACTTTATTCTTTCATGAGTTATTTCCTCACGGTTTTTACCCTTTTCCTGACCAGGAAAAATATTCTTACACGCTGGGTGCTAAGGTGGCGCTTACAATGAATGGTGTGCAAACTCGATTTTAGAGAAAAAAATTTCAAAGCTGCTTCACTGACACCATACGACCATTACAGATATTGTGACGTTCCCAGTCCACAAAAACTGATGGCCTATTCTCACAATAGGCAATCAATATTTGATCGGTCAGGGTCTGATACCGGGCACCCCCGTCGATCGGCAGTTTTGAAGGGGCCACAGTGCTCGTACGAGTGCTGCTTCCCCTCCATTTCCTTTACTGCTCACACTGTGAATCGTAGACACACTTGTAGCGGCGGTTCACAGTTTTATAGCCTTCTCCTATTCAAGTGTATACTGTAAATCACCGCTACAAGTGTGTCTGCGATTCACAGTGTGAGCAGTAATGGAAATGAAGGGGAAGCGACGATCGTAACGAGCATCGCGGCCCCTTCAAAACAGCTGATCGGCACCCTTACAAACTCCAGCTGCTGCAGCATCTCAACGAGGATGACCCAGATCGGCGTACTGAATTTGCAGAATGGGCAAAACAAAAATTGGAACAGGACCCTCAGTTTACACAGAACATTTTGTTCAGTGATGAGGCAAACTTTTATGTGAATGGTGAAGTTAACAAACAAAACTACCGCTATTGGTCTGACACTAACCCACACTGGATAGATCCCTCCAAGACTGTTGGAACACAAAAATTGATGGTATGGTGTGGTATATGGGGTACAAAGATAGTGGGGCCATTCTTCATCAAAGGAAACCTCAAGGCCACGGGATATCTGAAACTGCTACATGATGATGTGTTTCCCTCTTTATGCACTGAAGCTGGCACGTTCCCTGAGTTTTTCCAGCAAGATGGTGCACCACCACATTATGGGTGTCAGGTCCGAGCATTCCTAGATGAACAGTTTCCTGGAAAGTGGATTGGTCATCGTGGGCCAGTTGAATGGCCCCCTAGGTCTCCCGATCTGACCCCCTTAGACTTTTATCTTTGGGGTCATCTGAAGGCAATTGTCTATGCTGTGAAGATACGAGATGTGCAGCAACTGAAACTACGGATACTGGAAGCCTGTGCTAGCATTTCTTCTGTGGTGTTGCTATCAGTGTGTGAAGAGTGGGAGAAGAGGGTTGCATTGACAATCCAACACAATGGGCAGCACTTTGAACACATTTTATAAGTGGTCAGAAACTTGTAAATAACTCATGAAAGAATAAAGTAACGTTAAAACCAAGCACACCATTGTTTTTCTTGTGAAATTCTCGATAAGTTTGATGTGTCACATGACCCTCTTCCCATTGAAAAAAACTAAAGTTGGATACAAAATGTCCGACTTCAAAATGGCCGCCATGGTCAACACCCAGCTTGAAAAGTTTCCCCCCTCCCATATACTAATGTGCCACAAACAGGAAGTTAATATCACCAACCATTCCCATTTTATTTAGGTGTATCCATATAAATGGCCCACCCTTTATATGTTTTCAAAAAAACATATATGTTAAAACTGGATATTTGAGAAAGTGCTACAAAATTGGATTAGTAGAATGATGCATATGATAGAGTTATTGCATAAAAAGGAAGGGCAGTAGAATGATGCATATGATAGATTTATTGCATAAAAAGGAAGGGCAACAATCAGATACACAGAGGAGAACAGATGTGGATGACATCATCAATTGAAGACTGACAGTTACAATAGCCATGAAATACAAAGAGCATATGATTGATACTGGGGACTGAATAAAATGTTAAAACAGTACAAAAATCAGAACGTGCCAGCTTCAGTGCATAAAGAGGGAAACACATCATCATGTAGCAATTTCAGATATCCCGTGGCCTTGAGGTTTCCATTGATGAAGAATGGCCCCACTATCTTTGTACCCCATATACCACACCATACCATCAATTTTTGTGTTCCAACAGTCTTGGAGGGATCTATCCAATGTGGGTTAGTGTCAGACCAATAACGGTAGTTTTGTTTGTTAACTTCACCATTCACATAAAAGTTTGCCTCATCACTGAACAAAATGTTCTTTGTAAACTGAGGGTCCTGTTCCAATTTTTGTTTTGCCCATTCTGCAAATTCAGTACGCCGATCTGGGTCATCCTCGTTGAGATGCTGCAGCAGCTGGAGTTTGTAAGGGTGCCATTTGTGAGTAGCTAATATCCGCCGAAGGGATGTTCGACTGATGCCACTCTCCAGTGACATGCGGCGAGTGCGACGCTGTGGGCTCTTGCTGAATGAAGCTAGGACAGCCACTGATGTTTCTTCATTAGTGACAGTTTTCATGCGTCCACATTTGGGCAAATCCAACAGTGAACCAGTTTCACGAAACTTGGCAAGCAGTTTGCAAACTGTAGCATGGGAGATGGGTGGTCTCGTAGGGTGTCTTGCATTGATATCTGCTGCAATGACCCGGGTACTGCGTTCGCCAGACATCAACACAATTTATATCCGCTCCTCACGTGTTAACCTCTGCGACATGTCAATGGCTGTAAACAAAGAGAAGCTTGTAAATAACTGATGAAAGAATAAAGTAATGTTAAAACCAAGCACACCATTGTTTTTCTTGTGAAATTCTCGATAAGTTTGATGTGTCAAATGACCCTCTTCCCATTGAAAAAACTAAAGTTGGATACAAAATGTCCGACTTCAAAATGGCCGCCATGGTCAACACCCAGCTTGAAAAGTTTCCCCCTCCCATATACTAATGTGCCACAAACAGGAAGTTAATATCACCAACCATTCCCATTTTATTTAGGTGTATCCATATAAATGGCCCACCCTGTATATTCTTTTTTACTGCTATTCACTCGCGGCGCAATAACATTGTTGCCGGTACCTGGATACTGAAAGCTGCAACCTTGTCACAACACTGCTTTCATCCCTAAGCTGTACCTGCCAGTACAAGCTCTTATGGTGAGTGCAACAACTTACCTTTGTTATCCATTACCCTACCTATCAAGGTTTATCTTGCACCATGTGGCGCTGTGTACTTTTTTATTTTCTCAGACTTCGCTGTGACAGCATGTCACAGCGATCACATTGTTCCTCCCAGCAGCGCTTGACTCGACTGTAAGAAGCTCAGCTATCTGAATGCTGTGACAGCCTGTCACAGCGATCACATGCATGCCGACGGTAAGGATCTCCATGATACAGCTGTCTGGAGACAGCTGACCGAGCTTCAGAGTGGTCTCTGCTCAGGTGATCGCTGTGACAGCGATCACCAGTTGCATCTTCTCCCTTTTTGGCAGACTGCCAGAGAGGGAGAAGAATAATGTAATGTAAAAAACAAAAAAAACACACACTTGTTTTTTTTTTTTCAATAAAAATATTCTCTATAAATAAATTTGTCTATCTGCACCACGGCGACTTTGGCCACGCACAACACAGGTCGACCGGCCAAAGATCGCTATGTCCCATAGCCTACATTGCATGTAATAAAAGTCAATGTGGTTGTGTCAAAATGTGCAAGTTGCCATGATATGACTGTTGCAAGAAATCCAAACTGTCATGTCGCAGTTACTTGCAGGTTGCAACACAACCGCATTTACTTTCATTACTTTCGGTGTAGGCTATGGGACATAGTGATCTTTGGTGTCGTAGCCAAAGTCACCATGTAACTCACACGGAGTATTTTGCAGGCAGAAAAAATCTGACTCAAAATTCCTGAAGGAATTTTGAGGCAGATTTTGACCTGCCTGCACTTTTTTACCGTGTTTTTCGCCCGAGGCAATTGAGGACCGCGGGTGTAAAACATTTTTTCTGCCTCTCAGCCGCCCGGGAAAAACCAACGATTTTGGCAGTATATTGGCGGTGATTCCAACACGGTTTCCACCTCAAAATCAGTGCCAAAAAACTCTGTGTGAACTGGGCCTTAGGGTGATGTTAGATGTGGCGGATTCACTGCAAATTTTACTTGTGGCTTTGCGCAGGCAAAGTCTGTAGCAGATTACAGTACAAGGCAAGTAAGCAAGATTTTACAAAACACATCTGTATGCTGCAGACATATTACGCGGCAGATTTTCAAATCTTTGATATGTTGTTAAATTAATACCTTGGGTCTACTTTCCATAAAATAATCATTTTTGGGGTGTCAAAGGGGTTTTCCAAGTCCACAAAAATTGATGGCCTATCCTCAGCATAAGCCATCAATATCTGATCGGTGGTGGCCCGTCTCCCCACAGCCCTGCCGATCAGCTGTTTTGAAGGGGCTGCGATGCTCGTTACGATCGTCGCTTCCCCTTCATTTCCATTACTGCTCACACTGTGAATCGCAGACACACTTGTAGCGGTGATTTACAGTATACACTTGAATAGGAGAAGGCTATAAAACTGTGAACCGCCGCTACAAGTGTGTCTACGATTCACAGTGTGAGCAGTAAAGGAAATGGAGGGGAAGCAGCACTCGTACGAGCACTGTGGCCCCTTCAAAACTGCCGATCGACGGGGGTGCCCGGTATCAGACCCTGACCGATCAAATATTGATTGCCTATCGTGAGAATAGGCCATCAGTTTTTGTGGACTGGGAACGTCACAATATCTGTAATGGTCGTATGGTGTCAGTGAAGCAGCTTTGAATTTTTTTTCTCTAAAAGCCAGTTTGCACACCATTCATTGTAAGCGCCACCTTAGCACCCAGCGTGTAAGAATATTTTTCCTGGTCAGGAAAAGGGTAAAAACCGTGAGGAAATAATACAGAAAATATATTGGAAAATTGTATAACTTTTATCTATAGAAAAAATAAAATGAATTTGCTGACCTGGACAACCACCTTAATTCCTTAGGAGGAAAAATAAAATAAAAAATTATATATACAGTTCTGGGGGTATGTGCAGCGTAGGTTCCCACCTTACAGAGGTCGCCTTGTCGTGGCAGGTGGGCTAACACTTTTTGATCAAAATGTGGACTAAGAACCTCCCTATTTGTAAGTAGATTTAGCTTTAGTGCATATTTATTTATATTTAGTGGTTTAGGTGGCATTAGTGTCGCAGGGTGCTGTCGCCATTTTTTGTCTGCTGTATATCTGCAGTCATAGGTGTTCTTGCACCTGCATACATTTTGTATCATTTAGTTGGAATGTGCTGTTCAATTTTTGTTGTGTTTATGGGATCCATATATGTGGGGTTAGTGACTGCCTCCACTTGTTGTTCTTGCACTCCTCCCATTCTGCCCTGGGTGATTTTAATCAGTTCAATGCTGGATCCTACCATCCCCAGGTATATATGTAGGCTTAGTCCCAGTTCTGGGTGTATGTGCAGCGTAGGTTCCCACCTTACAGAGGTCGCCTTGTCGTGGCAGGTCGGCTAACACTTTTTGATCAAAATGTGCACTAAGAACCTCCCTATTTGTAAGTAGATTTAGCTTTAGTGCATATTTATTTATATTTAGTGGTTTAGGTGGCATTAGTGTCGCAGGGTGCTGTCGCCATTTTTTGTATGCTATATATATATATATATATATATGTTTATTTATAATTTTGTAATAATTTTTCCCCCTAAAAAATTCCTTAGGGGGAAAAATAAAATAAAAAATTGTATATATATATATATATATATATATATATATATATATATATATACATATATATATATATATATGTATATGTATATATATATATATATATATATATATATATATACACTACCGTTGAAAAGTTTAGGGTCACTTAAGAAATTTCCTTATTTTTGAAAGAAAAGCACAAGTTTTTTTCAATGAAGATAACATTAAATTAATCAGAAATACACTCTATACATTGTTAATGTGCTAAATGACTATTCTAGCTGCAAACGTCTGGTCTTTAATGCAATATCTACATAGGTGTATAGAGGCCCATTTCCAGCAACCATCAATCCAGTGTTCTAATGGTACATTGTGTTTGCTAACTGTGTTAGAAGGCTAATGGATGATTAGAAAACACTTGAAAACCCTTGTGCAATTATGTTAGCACCGCTGTAAACAGTTTTGCTGTTTAGAGGAGCTACAAAACTGACCTTCCTTTGAGCTAGTTGAGAATCTGGAGCATTACATTTGTAGGTTCGATTAAACTCTCAAAACGGCTAGAAAAAGAGAGCTTACATGTGAAACTCGACAGTCTATTCTTGTTCTTAGAAATTAAGGCTATTCCATGCGAGAAATTGGCAAGAAACTGAAGATTTCCTACAACGGTGTGTACTACTCCCTTCCGAGGACAGCACAAACAGGCTCTAACCAGAGTAGAAAGAGAAGTGGGAGGCCCCGCTGCACAACTGAGCAACAAGACAAGTACATTAGAGTCTCTAGTTTGAGAAATAGATGCCTCACAGGTCCTCAACTGGCAGCTTCATTAAATAGTACCCGCAAAACGCCAGTGTCAACGTCTACAGTGAAGAGGCGACTCCGGGATGCTAGCCTTCAGGGCAGGGTGGCAAAGAAAAAGCCATATCTGAGACTTGCTAATAAAAAGAAAAGATTAATATGGGCAAAAGCACACAGACATTGGACAGAGGAAGAATGGAAAAAAATGTTATGGACAGACAAATCGAAGTTTGAGGTGTTTGGATCACACAGAAGAACATTTGTGAGACACAGAACAACTGAAAAGATGCTGGAAGAGTGCCTGACACCATCTGTCAAGCATGGTGGAGGTAATGTGATGGTCTGGGGTTGCTTTGGTGCTGGTAAAGTGCGAGATTTGTACAAGGTAAAAGGGATTTTGAATAAGGAAGGCTATCACTCAATTTTGCAATGCCATGCCATACCCTGTGGACAGCGCTTGATTGGAGCCAATTTCATCCTACAACAGGACAATGACCCAAAGCACACCTCCAAATTATGCAAGAACTATTTAGGGAAGAAGCAGGCAGCTGGTATTCTATCTGTAATGGAGTGGCCAGCGCAGTCACCAGATCTCAACCCCATAGAGCTGTTGTGGGAGCAGCTTGACCCTATGGTACGCAAGAAGTGCCTATCAAGCCAATCCAACTTGTGGGAGGGCCTTCTGGAAGCATGGGGTGAAATTTCTCCTGATTACCTCAGCAAATTAACAGCTAGAATGCCAAAGGTCTGCAATGCTATAATTGCTGCAAATGGAGCATTCTTTGACGAAAGCAAAGTTTGAAGGAGAAAATTATTATATCAAATAAAAATCATTATTTCTAACCTTGTCAATGTCTTGACTATATATTCTCATCATTTTGCAACTCATTTGATAAATATAAGTGTGAGAAAACACAAAATTATCTGGGTGACCCCAAACTTATATATACAGTGAAGGAAATAAGTATTTGATCCCTTGCTGATTTTGTAAGTTTGCCCACTGTCAAAGACATGAACAGTCTAGAATTTTTAGGCTAGGTTAATTTTACAAGGGAGAGATAGATTATATTTAAAAAAAAAAAGAAAATCACATTGTCAAAATTATATATATTTATTTGCATTGTGCACAGAGAAATAAGTATTTGATCCCTTTGGCAAACAAGACTTAATACTTGGTGGCAAAACCCTTGTTGGCAAGCACAGCAGTCAGACATTTTTAGTAGTTGATGATGAGCTTTGCACACATGTTAGATGGAATTTTGGCCCACTCCTCTTTGCAGATCATCTGTAAATCATTAAGATTTCGAGGCTGTCGCTTGGCAACTCGGATCTTCAGCTCCCTCCATAAGTTTTCGATGGGATTAAGGTCTGGAGACTGGCTAGGCCACTCCATGACCTTAATGTGCTTCTTTTTGAGCCACTCCTTTGTTGCCTTGGCTGTATGTTTCGGGTCATTGTCGTGCTGGAAGACCCAGCCACGAGCCATTTTTAATGTCCTGGTGGAGGGAAGGAGGTTGTCACTCAGGATTTGACAGTACATGGCTCCATCCATTCTCCCATTGATGCGGTGAAGTAGCCCTGTGCCCTTAGCAGAGAAACACCCCCAAAACATAATGTTTCTACCTCCATGCTTGACAGTGGGGACGGTGTTCTTTGGGTCATAGGCAGCATTTCTCTTCCTCCAAAAACGGCGAGTTGAGTTAATGCCAAAGAGCTAAATTTTGTCTTATCTGACCACAGCACCTTCTCCCAATCACTCTCAGAATCATCCAGATGTTCATTTGCAAACTTCAGACGGGCCTGTACATGTGCTACTTGAGCAGGGGGACCTTGCGGGCACTGCAGGATTTTAATCCATTACGGCGTAATGTGTTACAAATGGTTTTCTTGGTGACTGTGGTCCCAGCTGCCTTGAGATCATTAACAAGTTCCCCCCGTGTAGTTTTCGGCTGAGCTCTCACCTTCCTCAGGATCAAGGATACCCCACCAGGTGAGATTTTGCATGGAGCCCCAGATCGATGTCGATTGACAGTCATTTTGTATGTCTTCCATTTTCTTACTATTGCACCAACAGTTGTCTCCTTCTCACCCAGCATCTTACTTATGGTTTTGTAGCCCATTCCAGCCTTGTGCAGGTCTATGATCTTGTCCCTGACATCCTTAGAAAGCTCTTTGGTCTTGCCCAAGTTGTAGAGGTTAGAGTCAGACTGATTAATTGAGTCTGTGGACAGGAGTCTTTTATACAGGTGACCATTTAAGACAGCTGTCTTTAATGCAGGCACCAAGTTGATTTGGAGCGTGTAACTGGTCTGGAGGAGGCTGAACTCTTAATGGTTGGTAGGGGATCAAATACTTATTTCTCTGTGCACAATGCAAATAAATATATATAATTTTGACTATGTGATTTTCTTTTTTTTTTTTTATATAATCTATCTCTCACTGGTAAAATTAACCTAGCCTAAAAATTCTAGACTGTTCATGACTTTGACAGTGGGCAAACTTACAAAATCAGCAAGGGATCAAATACTTATTTCCTTCACTGTATATATATATATATATATATATATATATATATATATATATATATATATATATATATATATATATATATATATATATATAAAAGATGTTTGAGTAGCCTTAATAAGCTCATGGTGAGAGTAATAAGTTTCATTCTAGGTTATATGAAGTCTCATGTTTCTTTTTATCTGATAAGGATTTTGGAGACAGTATACAGTAGCATAACTATATAGTTCAGAACACCCTTGTGATGCTGATTGACTGAGAGCAGCTGAAAGATAGAGCTTTGCTTACACTGCTCCTACTAAATATTCTTTTCAGCTGGATGGCAGGCACAATTTACAACCTCCAGACTATAGTTACGGTATTGTATAGTAATATCTCTTCACACTTCTTGGTTTAACTCTATATGGGTATATTTTGACATGTTCTTTACCACTTAATGACCGCCTCCTGTCTATTGACAGCGGGCGGTGTAGGTCCCCAGTCTACAGCAACGTCTTTTGGCATCACAGTAGAAAAGGCACATGAGAGCTCCTGAGAGCGCTCATTGTCTAAGTAGGAGCTGTAACTAACAGCTCCTGAACTTAAAAAAGTATTTTGAGTATAGCTGGGATCAGAAAAAATTCTGACCCCAGCAGTTCAACACTTTGATCGCCGCAGTCCATAACCTCAACATGATCAAAGGGGACTCCCATCTTCAATCGCATCACCACAAACCCAGTGATGCGATTGGAGACTGGGGGAACTCTCAGAAATTAGCTCTGGGCACACTATGTGACACAGTGTGTGTGCTAAAACATTACAAGTAAAATTATAAAAAAAATAAAGTTGTAAATAAAGTAATTCCTTTATGGAATTAAAACAAAATTTAAAAAAAATGTCCAACAAAAGTCATTATTTTACATAAAATATATTTTATTGCCCATACAATACATAAAAACAAAAAAACAAACTGCACATATTAAGTATATACATGACCATAATAACCCAAAGAATTAGTTTAATAGGTTATTTAGCGTGGAACCTGAATGGGATAAAAAAAAAAATGCAGAAAAGGGCTTTTTCCTATATTCACGCCGCAAATAAATTCTATAACATACATTGCTATTTTTTTCTACCCCCAAGCCACGCAGAAAAAAATTACAATTTCTCCCGCATAAAACGAGGCCTCAAATAGCCATGTCGATGGAAGAAAGAAAATGTAATGGCTACTGAAAGGCAGAGAGTCAAAAACAAAAAAATGTAGCTGTCATGAAAGCTTTTTAAGGCCTGGTCATTAAGGGGTTAATTAAAAAGCCTCTGCATTTTGATATAGGGACTTTTATGGACCTGATATCTAGAATAACAAACTCAATGTTGGCTCCAAACCTGCTGTAGATTGAACTTTTTTGTATCAATTAGTTTGGGAAAATATTTAACTTTTTAAGCAACTAAAAACATTAAGCTTATGTTTTTAGGAGTATTAAAATATTAACAGATTGCAGCTCTCAGGGAACTGGTAAAGCAGGTCCAGATTATTATATCCTATTGGGAGCTGCAAAACTATTTAACTGTTTATTAACACAAATCTAACTTCAACTATATCTGTTACATCCTTGAGTGAGTGAATACCTATGGGATTGGGACATGTAATATTCATTTCTGTTACTTGGGTAGGTATTGCATACAGACTTGTAATAATTTTTATAAAAATAGTTGGGCACAGTATACATTTATTAAATATGAAGATATGGGAAATATGGACAATTCTAATATAAAGGAACATTCCAGGAAAAACTGATACTATGTGTTATCAGGATCTAAAGGGGGCAGTGCATGACTTTAATATCTACTGTTTTTCCTGCAGTGTTCCTTTAATTGTTGCTCAGTCGACTACACTATTGTTTCCGTGAAAAAAACTAAAACCTTACGGGACGGAAACAAATGGAAACTACTTGCAATGGAAGCATTACCTTTGAAATCAATGATAATGCAAACAGAAGCTATGGTTTCCGTTTGCCTTTTCGTTCATGGGTTCCTCCGACGGGTAGATCTAAAGGAACCTTTGAATGGAAGGGTGACTCTGATGTGAACATACCCTTAGCACTACATAGAAATTATTGTAGTTATTAACAATTTTTTTTCTTTACTTTTTTAACACACAGTTGTTAGACTTCATTCACATCTGCACCAGGGTTCCGTTCTGGCGTTCCGTGGGAGCTTTCTGTCAGAACGGAACCCTGACTGACACAAACGAAAACCATAGGTTTTCGTTTGCATCATCATTGATTTCAATGGTGACGGATCCGGTGCAAATGGTTTCCGTTTGTCTCACGTGTGCAAGGGTTCCATTGTTTTGATGGAAGCAATAATGTAGTCGACTAACAGATAATCAATAACGGACTCATAATCATAAACATAGGAAGCCATAATAGTTAGTAACACGCCTGGTAGATGTAACACAGATGTAGCAATTCTTATCTTGCTGCAGTGTGATCACTTAAACGATTGAATACCATTGAAAAAGTCAAGTTAAAATTTCTTTCCACTGTGTTAAAAGTCAAGTTAAAGATTGCTACATCTGTACATATAAGCCACTCATCACAAATGGAACAACATCATAAGATGACAATATATCTGCGTGACGAGATGTCTAATGGTAAAACCAGTATTAAGAAGAACTGGAGATCCACTCTAGGCAATTTTGTATGCAATGGTCAATGGTTAAGAGTAATGTGTGGGGGTTATATTGTGTCAACAAAGAATAACACTATACATCCCATACTTTATTCTATTAAAGAGGTTCTGTCACCCCATTATAAGTTCCCTATATCTTACATAATGTGATCGGTGCTGTAATGTAGATCGCAGCTGTGGTTTTTATTTAGAAAAACGATCAATTTTGACGGAGTTATGACCTATTTGAGATTTTTGCTAATGACTTTCTTAATAGACAACTGGGTGTGTTTTTACTTTTTGACCAATTGGGCGTTGTATAGAAGTGTATGACGCTGACCAATCAGCGTCATACACTTCTCTCCATTCATGTACTCACACAAAGCGTGATCTCGCGAGATCACTCTTGCTGTCACTTACTCACACATTAACGTTACTGAAGTGTCTTGAGAATAGACATCGCTTCCAGCCAGGACGTGATGTCTATTCACAATCCTGACACGTCGGTAACGTTTGTGTGGGACTTAAGGACAGCAAGCGTGATCTCGCAAGATTACGCTTGCTGTGCTGTAAATCCCCCACAAACATTACCGAAGTGTCGGGATTGTGAATAGACATCGTGTCCTGGCTGGAAGCGATGTCTATTCACTCTCAAGACACTCCAGTAATGTTAATGTGTGAGTTAGTGACAGCACATGTGCTGAGTACATGAATGTAAAGAAGTGCATGACACTGATTGGTCAGCATCATACACTTCTCTTTACAATGCCCACTTGGTCAAAAAGTAAAAACATGCCATTAGCATAAATCTAAAATTGTGCATAACTTGGTCAAAATTGATAGTTTTTCGAAATAAAAATCACTGTTGTTATCTACATTACAGCGCCGATCAGATTATGTAGAAGATAGTGCACTTATAATGTGGTGACAGAGCCTCTTTAAAGAGGTCTTGAATAAGGTATATTTGCGTTAACTAGCCTCTTCCATTGTAAAAACTACCTCTATTTAAACACACATTTATTTATATTTTATCTAGAAAGTCCATGTCAAATCAGATTTTCTATGACGGATAAAAATGACAAAAAACTAAGGGCTCATTCAGACGAGCGTGAAAAAAATTGTGAATAGCCCCATTGAAACAATGCACCGCACACAGCCCCATAAATTTCAATGGGGTTATTAACACATGCGTGAGTTTTCACACAGCGAACCGCCGATTGAAGTCAACGGGTGCGTAAAAAGCACAAACAGCATACGTATGCACATCCGTGTGCTGTCTGTGTTTTACGCGTCAATTACATTGAAAAAAAAAAGGCTTGCAAGTAAGTGAAAAACACATGCCACTCGCAATGCACTCTGATGCAAAACGCACACGGACAGATTTACACTTGATTTTTACGCGCGTAAATCTGTCATGCTCCTGTGAATGTGACCTAATGGTGACAAGAAATATATGTTAAAATACAAGAGGAGAGAAAGCCAACTTTCCTTTGTTTTTTTTCCTCCAAGAGGTCAGCTAAAGGCTATGTACTCAAAATTACTCCCTATCTGGAGAGGGTAAAATGATCTCCTCAATCTGTATTGTATACACAGAGAGTTAGAGCACTTGTGGTTAATGAATTTCTGCTTTCTTTAAACTATATGCCACATCAGCTTTCTCTCTGGAGTTGAACTTCTGCCCAGAAAAATGTAGATGTTTAAAAGTTTATATTGACTGCAGTCTTATAAGTATTAGATTTGTGAGGAGTATTATAGAGATAGCCCTGAATCTTTTATTAGACCCAGTGTTCTGTTCAATATTACTGCTAAGATTTACAGTAGACATTTGTTGATGTACTTACCAAACATTGTCAAATAAACATGACTTCCTTTAGGCAAGGCTTTTCAATTATTTATTGTTCTGTATCTTTCAGGCAAAATTATTTGCTAGTAAAAACTATAAGGCAATAAACATTATATCAAACACCGACACAGATTTGTAGGCATAGTTGTATGACACTCTGCTTTTGTTATTTTTTGTATGTTATAAAAAGTTAAAAAATACAATTGTTGAGTATTATTAGCAATACAAGAAGTAACAGGCAAACACATTTTATATTGCTTGAATGGCTTTTGTTTCAGGTAAGCTTCTTTACCATACAATATATACCTACAAGTTCTTTAGGTACAGAAATTCTGAATTAAGTTTTTAAAAGTGAACAGTTTGCCTTTTTGTTTTATTAAAATTATCTCTTGAAACATAATATATACTTATTTATAAGAATTTATTTTAAAGATAATGTATCAAAAAGCTTTAGTTATTATTTATTATAGTAGTAATAAAAATAATAATAATAATAATAATGATAATCAAAACTGTTACAGATTGGCGATGAGGGGATATCTGACAAGCACTTCTACTCCTAACTTTCAGATTTTCATTAAGATGGTTGGTCTCCCACACTTAACCCCAATGTACTTCCATGCAGCGGACGTGGGTATCTGTGAATTGTGTGACACCTAGAATGGACACTTGTGTTGAACCAATATGCAAACCAATCTTTGATAGGGCTTGGGGGAGTAAAACTGAATGTAAATTCCAGATGAAGGTAAAGTCCAAGAGTCTACTAAAAATAGTTCAGATTGCATAGTCTTGAGATTCTGTAGGACCTTGTATGAGCGTACTAATGTACCTTTTATGGAATCCAGAATGACGTCAGTGTCAGATTACAGCTACCCCCTAACATACTTGTCACCTCAGAAAACCTGCAGTGTAGTTAGTAACCATTATATTGGTCTTACATTTCATTCTGGGTTATGATGGAGAATTATGTAGATGCTCCTGTGTATGCCTTGTTTATACCTGTTTAAGTTGATATGTCATTTATGGTTTTTCTGCCATCTTGGTTTCTTCTTCCCCCTATGCTTTCCCTAATTCAGCCTGCATTTCCCTTCATGCCTCTGGCTTTGCAGAACCAGAGGGGACAGAGTCTCACCACACTGAACTTGCTCTGCTCTAAGCCCTATCTAAGTGCAGCAGGTGATAGATCAGTGACATAGAACTACTGTGCCCTAACTACAGAGTCTCAGTATATCCTATGTTATGCAGTTTTATTTTCTCTCCTCTGCATTCTGCTAGTGATACCGTAGGTCTACCCATGTCAGTTTTAACACATGATGCAGTTAGGAGCAGCATCTCATAGAAATACACTGGACTTTGCACACAGCACTCACAGATAGTATAGACAGTCAGTGTGGGTGAGGGGAGATGTATAACTCTGCAGCTAATCATTGTATAGACTCACCTATCATATCAATGCACTCCTGGACCCTTAGATAGGGAAGAAATAATCTCTTCAGCAGCACCCTATGCATGGGAAACATACAGAGAAACAAGTATGGTGACGCTGGATGGGATGAGGAGGGGTCTCAGAGCTGTCAGGAAGGATTTGATAGGTGATCATGTAATCCTGTAGCTCACAGAAAGTCAGCCACACATGAGAAAATTACCTCCTATCTACACTCGAGAGAAAGGTCTATTTTGGTGGTCAAACTGAGATCACATTATACAGCTGCCCATAATGAAAGGGTTTAAAATGCATAGATGCAGCTGAGCTGGGAAGAAACAAATGACACAACTAGATTATTGCTGGTGATATGTGCAAACATTTTTTTTTGCTGGAGTCCTTCATTAGAGGATTTATGACTAGTTTAGTAATGCCCAATCTCCTAACTAAACTAATAGGCGCTGTCGCACTGATAACTATAGTAAAAATTGTGTCCCAAAATGTTTATTGTTTAAAAAGTTATGAGCTTATTTCTTAATATCCAAATGAGGCTATACTAGGCAAAAGGCGGTAGTGCTACTTTTATCTCTGTGGGCAGTGTTTGTGTTATCTTCTCCCTTTCCCTGCACAGCGTGATCTCAGCTTTAATTGCGAGATCACGCTGTGTTTACACTTCTGGCCCCAGATTCTTCAAGAGTGCGCTCATCTAGGAAGATGGTACCTTAACCCCTCAATGCACCTTGAAGTGCACTTACGTCAAGGTGCAAGGGGAGAAGTATGGAGCGCGCTCCATACCCTGCTGGTGTCGGCTGGTATCGCGCTGTTTCTGGCCGTTTAACCCCTCAAATGCTGTGGCCAATTGCGACCGCAGCATCTGAGGCGTTATTGAGAGGGGTGTCCCCCTCCAACAGCTCCTTGGCAGCCCCATATCGCGATCGAGCATCTCCAATGGTTGTCATGGCAGCCCAGGGGCCTAAAGAAGGCCCCCAGGACTGCCTTCACTCTGCCTCTGGTAAGCCCTGCCTGTGGCAGGGATTAACAGATGCCTGTAAAAATTACAATATACTGCAATATATTAGTATGGCAGTGTATTGTACCAGCTATTGTACCAGCTATCCAAGATCGCTGGTTCAAGTCCTCTAGGGGGACTAATAGACTATGTGAAAAAAATAAAATAAAGTTTTTAGTAGTGAAGTTCAAAAAACCCCATTTCCCATTTTTCCATTTAAGTAATGTAAAAATTAAAAAAAGAAACAAAATTTGTATCGCTGCGTCAGTAAAAGTCTGAACTATTACAATATACCATTGTTTAATGCCACAGTAAACGCTGTAAAAAGAAAAAATATAAAACCCCAGAATCACAGTTTTTTTGTCAACTTAGCGGTGAAAATTTTTTGGATAAAAAGTGATCAAAAATTCGTACGTACCAATAAAAATCACAGCTTGTGCCGCAAAAAATAAGCCCTCACACCGCTCAGGGAAAGATAAAAAAAAGTTATGGCTTTCAGAATAAGGAAAAACGAAAAAAAAAAAATTCTAACAAATATTTTTTTATTTGTAAAAGGTGTAAAACATTAAAAAACCTATATAAATATGGTATGACTGTAAACGTATGTATCGTTTTTAACGCACGGTGAAAGACGTAAAAACAAAACCTAAAAGAAAATGGAGGAATCACAGTTTTTTCCAATTCCACACCACTTCGATTCTTTTTTTCAGTTTCCCAGTACATTATATGATACTTTAAACAGTGCCAGTAGAAACTACAACTCCTCCCGCAAACAAACGAGCCCTCACACCACTCCATTGGTGGAAAAATAAAAAAGTTATGGCTTATAGAAGGCGGGGAGAGTATAACGAAAATCTCTTGTACACTAAGGGGTTAATAGTGTTGCCATGTTTTCCCGATTGCCCTCCAGAAATGAATGACATGTGATCCAAACAATTTTGCTAAACCATAAATGGCCATATTGTTGCCATTTAGTTCTGATTGGGTAGATCATGGCATTTTGGTTTCTGTAT